>NW_025533462.1:432500-607500 GCF_020615455.1 Coregonus clupeaformis
CATTTATTAACCTGACTCTACTGATAGAAAAATGTACTTTCTATGCCTCTGATATGTGGTTGTCCCACCAATCTATCTTAAGATGAATGTAAGTCGCCCGCTGCTACACCTGTACCCCTTTCAAACGTTCAGGCCGATCCAAACCACACGGGCTAAGATATTTTATTTTCACATTGTCTTTTCCTGCATCTGTGATGGATGATTAACCAGGGCAGAGCAGCTTGGCTCGGCTCTGTAGTATGAACCAACCATATATACTCTGGTCCATCTCTTGTGGGAACAAGGCATTATTGAAGTACTGTATATTCACCACACCTGTTCTCCAAGGCCCGTCTTCGAGGTTTGTTTTTCTTTAGAGCAGTGTTTCTCAAACTTCTCCTTGTGGATTTCCAGACGTTTCTCAGTTTTACCGTACCCTTGAACTAGCAAACCTAATTTAAATAGCCAAGGGCTTGATGATTGACAAATCAGATGAATCAGGTCTGCTAGCTCTGGAATAGGTGAATACATGAAACGACTGGGGGGGTCCCAGAGTAGAGGTTTGACAAGCACTGCTTAAGAGAACAGCTGAACATCAATTATTTAAATTAAATTGAGATGCTGTGTACAAGGTGATCCAGACTTTTCTCTGCAAACAAAACCAAAGACCTTGGTTGTCTGAACACTAATCCATTTCACTTATCATATTAATAACCGTGTGTTCTTTGTTGCTAGGAAAATAGAAAAGTCACTGTTAGCCCCGGAAGAGATGATGCCATGACGAAGCAGGTATGTGATGTGAAGATCCAAGTGGAGCACTGAATAAGAATGAAGGAAAAATACGATATTCTCCCATGATGGTGCAACAAACAACGAAGTTAACAAGGGAATTGTTTGAACCTGGTGGTGTGAAGGGAATGTTATATGTTGAGTCTACCTGAGAGAGGGAGAGAGAGGCAGAGTTTGATATGAACAGACCTGTACAAGCCCCCCAGTGGCTTCAGATGAGATAACCCTGGCATCCCACTCACAACGATGATACAGCATTCTCTCTCAATCAAATGTCTTTATTTTTCTCTTTCTTTCTTTCTTCCATCAATCAATCAATCAATCAATCAATACTGCTCCTTGGCCATAGGGAAGTATTCAACTCCCCTGCACAATCTAAATGCTATTTGGGACACCGAACACTGCCCCCTGGCAACCAGCCAGGCCACCAGTAAAATATGCTAAAACAGTGTCAGTATCAATTATCCAGACCTTGAGAATTGTATTGTTCCACACTGCGATGACGTACAATGCCACAGCATCAACACCAGAGGTGGGAGTCTCTTCATTCGCTAATTTGCCTAATTGCTGTACAATTATTAACGCATTCCACACCAATTATTTCCATATTGATGAAAGCGGCGCACCACAGATGTGCAATTTTGATCATTAACTGGGTCATTTTATTGCATTTATGTTTGCAGGCTTCCTAATTCACCTGTGAAGAGTGGCGTGTAATGGGGATTCTAGTGCAACAGTAATTCAGGGCTAAAAAAATGGGTGTGCCTGTCACATCGCATTAGACTGGAGCTGCTGGGACAGGGCGCGGACCTGCATGGACAGTCAGTCGCTAGCAGAGTAGCTCCTCGGCCTGCACCAAAGAGCAGGTTGGATACAGACCGACAATCAGGAGGTTGGATACAGACAGACAATCAGGAGGTTGGATACAGACCGACAATCAGGAGGTTGGATACAGACCGACAATCAGGAGGTTGGATACAGACAGACAATCAGGAGGTTGGATACAGACCGACAATCAGGAGGTTGGATACAGACCGACAATCAGGAGGTTGGATACAGACAGACAATCAGGAGGTTGGATACAGACAGACAATCAGGAGGTTGGATACAGACAGACAATCAGGAGGTTGGATACAGACAGACAATCAGGAGGTTGGATACAGACAGACAATCAGGAGGTTGGATACAGACCGACAATCAGGAGGTTGGATACAGACAGACAATCAGGAGGTTGGATACAGACAGACAATCAGGAGGTTGGATACAGACCGACAATCAGGAGGTTGGATACAGACCGACAATCAGGAGGTTGGATACAGACCGACAATCAGGAGGTTGGATACAGACCGACAATCAGGAGGTTGGATACAGACCGACAATCAGGAGGTTGGATACAGACCGACAATCAGGAGGTTGGATACAGACAGACAATCAGGAGGTTGGATACAGACCGACAATCAGGAGGTTGGATACAGACAGACAATCAGGTGGTTGGATACAGACAGACAATCAGGAGGTTGGATACAGACAGACAATCAGGAGGTTGGATACAGACAGACAATCAGGTGGTTGGATACAGACAGACAATCAGGAGGTTGGATACAGACAGACAATCAGGGGGTTGGATACAGACAGACAGACAGACAATCAGGAGGTTGGAAACAGACAGAGACGAACAGACATACGGACGGACAGACAGGCAGACAAGACAGGGTGAAGGTCATCACCCAGGCCAGGTCCAGCTTCAGTTAGGCACAAATAACCTGCTTGGCCAGTGTGAAGTTGGTCTTTAGCTGGGGTTCATAGTGAATATTGACATAAATAGGCACTGGAGTGAGGGAAATCTAGCAAACAATGTAGCAGACGGTATGAGGAGATTTCAATCTGTGTCCCTGATATAATGTTATAAGGATATGACCCCTTCACCAAATCACAGCACACACACTATCATTTGTAATCAGCACAGCACTCAGGCTACATCTCAAATAACACCCTATTCCCTGTGGTGCATGACTTTACAACAAGTCCATTTCACTATACATTAGCGCACTACCATAACCTCCCTGTATGTGACTTTACCACTACCGCTGCCCAAACGCACAAGGCTTTTGTGGTCAAAAGTTAAGCTACACTGAACAAAAATAGACGCAACATGCAACAATTTCAAAGATTTTACTGAGTTGCAGTTCATAAAAAGGAAATCAGTCAATTGACAAATTCATTAAGCCCTAATCTATGGATTTCACATGATTGTGAATACAGATATGCATCTATTGGTCACAAATACCTATAAAAAAGAAAGTAGGGGCGTGGATCAGAAAACCAGTCAGTATCTGGTGTGACCACCATTTGCCTCATGCAGCGCGACACCTCCTTCGCATAGAGTTGATCAGTCTGTTGATTGTGGCCTGTTGAATGTTGTCCCACTCCTCTTCAATGGATGTGTTGCTGTATATTGGTGGAAACTGGAACATGCTGTCTTACACGTTGATCCAGAGCATCCCAAACATGCTCAATGGGTGACATGTCTGGTGAGTAAAACCTGAGACATCTGCGGCATGGTGTTGTGTGACAAAACTGCACATTTTAGAGTGGCCTTTTATTGTCTCCAGCAGAAGGTGCACCTGTGTAATGATCATGCTGTTTAAACAGCTTCTTGAAATGTCACACCTGTCAGGTGGATGGATTAGCTTGGCAAAGGAGAAATGTTCACTAACAGGGATGTAAACAAATTTGTGCACACAATTTGAGAGAAATACGCTTTTGGTGCATATGGAACATTTCTGGGATCTTTTATTTCAGCTCATGAAACATGGGACCAACACTTTACATGTTGCGTTTATATTTTTGTTCAGTATATATTTGGAATCGAGTGGCTGTGTCCGAAATCTGTCATGCCTACTACTTACTAAACTACATACTGTGTACTAATCGTACTTCATACTATTTATTACTTACTGTTTAGTATACACTGAGTGTACAAAACATTAGGAACACCATGACATAGACTGACCAGGTGAAAGCGAAGATCCCTTATTGTCACTTGTTAAATCCACTTCAATCAGTGTAGATGAAGGTGAGGAGACAGGTTAAAGAAGGATTTTTAAGCTTTGAGACATGAATTGTGTATGTGTGCCATTCAGAGGGTGAATGGGCAAGACAAAAGATTGAAGTGCATTTGAATGGGGTATGGTAGTAGGTGCCTGGCGCACCGGTTTGTGTCAAGAACGGCAATGCTGCTGGATTTTTCACACTCCACAGTTTCCCGTGTGTATCAAGAATGGTCCACCACCCAAAGGACATCCAGCCAACTTGACAACTGTGGGAAGCATTGGAGTCAATGTTGGCCAGCATCCCTGTGGAACGCCGTGTAGATCAGTTGCTAGAGCATGGCGCTTGCAACGCCCAGGGTTGTGGGTTCGATTCCCACGGGGGGCCAGTATGATAATGTATGCACTCACTAACTGTAAGTCGCTCTGGATAAGAGCTTCTGGTAAATTACTAAAATGTAAAAAAATTAACACTTTCGACACCTTGTAGAGTCCATGCCCTGACCAATTGAGGCTGTTCTAAGGGCAAAAGGGGGTGCAACTTAATATTAGGAAGGTGTTCCTGCTGTTTTGTATACTCGGTGTAAATGAATGCAGTAAGCAACAAATCAACATAATAGCCATCCTGAGAATGCATAATCTAATGGCAACTGCATTGTTTGCTACAGCCTGTCGTCTTATCTAATTATCAGGTGTTGTCAAACACATGGGTTTCATATAACCCTTATTTTACCAGGTAAGTTGTCTGAGAACAACATTCTCATTTACAGCAACGACCTGGGGAATAGTTACAGGGGAGAGGGGGAATCAATGAGCCAATTGGAAGCTGGGAATGATTAGGTGGCCATGATGGCCAGATTGGGAATTTAGCCAGGACACCGGGGTTAACATCCCTACTCTTTAATGACCACAGAGAGTCAGGACAACAATTTTACATCCCATCCAAAAGAAAGCACCCTACACAGGGCAATGTCCCCAATCACTGCCCTGGGGCATTGGGATATTTTTCTTAGACCAGAGGAAAGAGTGCCTCCTACTGGCCCTCCAACACCGCTTGGTCTCCCATCCAGGGACTGACATGGACCAACCCTGCTTAGCTTCATAGGCAAGTCAGCAGTGGGATGCAGGGTGGTAAGCTGCTCGCTTCCTCAATAGTGCAGTGAATTCTACTACATGAAAAGTTGTAACGAGTATGACATCCTGGCATTTAAAGCATACAATATTTCACATACTATAAAATGTTATATTTTCGCATACCCAAGCCTACTATTTAGAACGCAAGTATGGGTAGTGGGCCATATGGATCTCCACTATTGTCTAGGCTTAATGTGCCCAGCCACTAATACACTTGTGTCCCCCGGCAATCGGTTCGTACTTAAAACAATCTTCATTCAGGCTGGAAAGGCTTTGATTTCCTCCTGAACTCGATTTAATGGCGAGAAGGTGGAAAAAAGGCTGGGCGCGTTAAGCACAGACGATTGTGGAGATCCATAGCGCCCACTAGCGGCTGCCCAGACTAAAGTATGGGTATTCGGACACGGCCGGTGTCATTCGAGACATGCCCTAACTTGTTCTGTCTAGCCTGTCTTACGGCCTCGTCAAGCTGAAAAGCGATGGGAGGGGTTGTTTTTGTCTGTTATTGGGTGTTAGCGACGTTGGCGTCTGATCTCTCCTCCATGTTGTCGTCGTTTGTCTCTCCTCCATGTTGTCGTCGTTTGGCACGGCGTCTGACCCCGCCGTGCCACGCCCAGATTTAGCAAGGGATGTAAATCTGACAGGAAAGATTAATCGGAGACAAAAGCGTGTCCTCCTTAATGTTTACACCAGCCGCACTGAGATTAATTACACCCAAAGAGGAAGTACACATCCAGGGACAATGTAGTAATTTGTCTTCTCCCGTGTGGGGGGGTGGGGGGATGTGTGACAGTGTTCGACTGTGGGAAAAGCAGATTACCGTCACACTTTCTTCGCAATTGCACACCACCTCATCCTAGCCAAACCAATGTCCCCACTGGATATGTCACTGGAGCCTCAGATGTCATGGAAGATGAACAATAACCATCTCATCATTCACCTGAATGTGGGTTGCTAAATCTTGGTGAGAAATATTGGAGTAAATATTACTTTAGAAGTGAAATTGGTATCAACTTAACAAATGCGTACTGTATGTGTGATTTTGTTGATCTATATGACAATGAACGTTTATGGTGATGTTCATATTCCATGTGGAATCATACTACCTACCTTTGGACTGCTGTGGAGGACTGTGCTCAAATTTAGATGTGGAATGTGTGTGTGAGAGAGGGGGCAGAGTGCATGGAGACAGGTGTATTAAATTGGGTCAGCTTTTTCATTTCCCCTCTTTCTCACACAGAGATCAGCCATTCAGCTACCGTGTAGACAAGTAGTATAAAGGTCACTCGACTGCCAACTGTAAAATGTGAATACGTAAGTCTAGGTCCAAGAGGCTTCTAAACAGCTTCTACCCCCAAGCCATAAGACTCCTGAACATCTAATCAAATGGCTACCCAGGCTATTTGCATTGCCCCCCCCATCTATGCATAGTCACTTTAATAACTATACCTACATGTACATATTACCTCGACTAACCGGTGCCCCCGCACTTTGACTCGGGAACCGGTACCCCCTCGCTACAGTTATTTTACTGCTGCTCTTTAATTATTTGTTACTTTTTTTATCTTTTAGGTATTCTTTCTTAAAACTGCATTGTTGGTTAAGGGCGTGTAAGTAAGCATTTCACTGTAAGGTCTACACCCGTTGTATTCGGTGCATCTGACAAATACAAATGTATCAAATGTATGATGTGTCATTCAGAAGGAATGAGTTCGGACAGCTAAAGTTGATGAAAATTGTGATCTTATCTGAAAAATGACAATGTTCTTCTTTCTTTTTCCTCTAACCATCACTGGGACTTTCTGGGTTGGACAAAATATGGGATTGATAAAGGTCGTCGGCTACCACAGCTAGATGATATCACATTATTCTTATTATTACACGATTCTGTGTGAATATGACATTTAATAGATTTGCCTGTTTTCTCAGTAACAATTGATGGGGCTTAATCCTAACTGGACTTAACCCACAACTGTTTACTCTGAAAAAACACACAGAAACAGCTGCACTGCTGATGAATGCCCCACAGTCATTCCAGGAACCAGGTTCATCTGTCATTCATGACGCAACCCTTCCACTCGACCCCCTTCCCTCTGATTGTACTCCCAGCTGGCCCCCACAACAACTGCTTCTTTGATGAATGTTACCTGCACCCAACCGTCTCTCCTCTCCATCTCCCCCTCCTGCAAGACACATACAGTTGAAGTCGGAAGTTTACATACACTTAGGTTGGAGTCATTAAAACTTGTTTTTCAACCACTCCACAAATGTCTTGTTAACAAATTATAGTTTTGGCAAGTCGGTTAGGACATCTACTTTGTGCACGACACAAGTGATTTTTCCAACAATTGTTTACAGACAGATTATTTCACTGTATCACAATTGCAGTGGGTCAGAAGTTTACAAACGCTAAGTTGACTGTGCCTTTAAACAGCTTGGAAAATTCCAGAAAATGACGTCATGGCTTTAGAAGCTTCTGATAGGCAAATTGACATAATTTGAGTCAATTGGGGGTGTACCTGTGGATGTATTTCAAGGCCTACCTTCAAACTCAGTGCCTCTTCGCTTGACATCATGGAAAAATCAAAAGAAATCAGCCAAGACCTCAGAAAAACAATTGTAGACCTCCACAAGTCTGGTTCATCCTTGGTAGCAATTTCCAAAAGCCTGAAGGTACCACGTTCATCGGTACAAAAAAATAGTACGCTAGTATAAACACCATGGGACCACGCAGCCGTCATACCGCTCAGGAAGGAGACTCGTTCTGTCTCCTAGAGATGAACGTACTTTGGTGCGAAAAGTGCAAATCAATCCCAGAACAACAGCAAAGGACCTTGTGAAGATGCTGGAGGAAACAGGTACAAAAGTATCTATATCCACAGTAAAACGAGTCCTATATCTACATAACCTGAAAGGCCACTCAGCAAGGAAGAAGCCACTGCTCCAAAACCACCATAAAAAAGCCAGACTACGGTTTGCAACTGCACATGGAGACAAAGATCGTAAATTTAGGAGAAATGTCCTATGGTCTGATGAAACAAAAATATAACTGTTTGGCCATAATGACCATCGTTATGTTTGGAGGAAAAAGGGGGTTGCTTGCAAGCCGAAGAACACCATCCCAACCGTGAAGCACGGGGGTGGCAGCATCATGTGGGGGGGGTGCTTTGCTGCAGGAGGGACTGTGCACTTCACAAAATAGATGGCATCATGAGGAAGGAAAATTATGTGGATATATTGAAGCAACATCTCAAGACATCAGTCAGGAAGTTAAAGCTTGGTCGCAAATGGGTCTTCCAAATGGACAATGACCCCAAGCATACTTCCAAAGTTGTGGCAAAATGGCTTAAGGACAACAAAGTCAATGTATTGGAGTGGCCATCACAAAGCCCTGACCTCAATCCTATAGAAAATGTGTGGGCTGAACTGAAAAAGCGTGTGCGAGCAAGGAGGCCTACAAACCTGACTCAGTTACACCAGCTCTGTCAGGAGGAATGGGTCAAAATTCACCCAACTTATTGTGGGAAGCTTGTGGAAGGCTACCAAAAACGTTTGACCAAAGTTAAACAATTTAAAGGCAATGCTACCAAATACTAATTGAGTGTATGTAAACGTCTGACCCACTGGGAATGTGATGAAAGAAATAAAAGCAGAAATAAATCATTCTCTCTACTATTATTCTGACATTTCACATTCATAAAATAAAGTGGTGATCCTAACTGACCTAAGACAGGGAATTGTTACTAGGATTAAATGTCAGAAATTGTGAAAAACTGAGTTTAAATGTATTTGGCTAAGGTGTATGTAAACTTCCGACTTCACTTCCACAAGCCCTCAGACACAACCCCCCCCCCACTGTCCTATCAACAGCTCCATCTCCATCCTGTTCTACACACAGAGAGAGATCATAATTAACTTCCCGTTGTCCATTTGTCCAATTGAGTGGCCTGTAAAGAACTGTTTTGACGTTGCTACTAGGTTGCTGACAGCACGATAAGCAGTGGGCCCTGATCACCTCCTAGCACATAGTAATGACTAATCAAAAAGACCCACTGAGACATACACCAACTTTAATATGTCAACGAACTAAACTGGCTCACTGTTCAATCAAGTTGTGCTCGACACAAAGATGCGTTAATTACCCGTAGAGCAGTGGCGGCTGGTGGGAGCAGCTATAGGAGGACAGGCTCATTGCAAATGGCTAAAATTGAATAAATGGAATGGAGTCAAACATGTGGTTTCCATATTCGATGTGTTTGATACCGTTCCATTTCAGACATTACAATGAGCCCGTCCTCCTATAGCTTCCTCTGCCATAGAGACGCAGGAAGTTAGAAATGAGCATCATGAACGCCAAAGGCTTACGGTGCGTTTCTAATCTAAATGTCTCAAATCAGTAGCAAGTGGTATACATAGGATGCGACGCTTCTAGTCTGTGGTCTTGGCAAGAGTATTGATTTCTGTACTGATGAACGTTAATATAATAATATGCTATTTAGCAGACACGCTGATCCAAAACGACTTAACACACATGCATACATTTCGTACATATTGGTGGTCCTGGCAACCAAACCCATTACCCTGGCAACCATCATCCTCTACCAACTGAGCCACAGCAGTTCATGGAATATACAACCTAGTAACATATGTATTATTGGAATTGCCATTGTGTTGGACTTGCTTACTAGTGATTACTACTTGCTTACTACTACTGGAAGAACGTATCAGGATAATCAGTATACATAATACTTGTCTTCGGTCAAGTCTTCAGGAAAAAAAAAAAGCCATTCAACTGAGTCGCACCATACAGTATCTTGAGGCAAAAGTCAGCTCAAATGACAAAACCACCCTGATATGGAAGGATTTTTGATTGATTGATTTGACCTTAAAATGCCACCTATGGAAAGGAGACTTAAGTTCTGCTCCTTTTAAAATGTCAAGACATCCATTTCCAGACTTCTTCTTGCTTCAAGACACTATCTTGCATTTCAATGTACTTTTGTATGTAATTTCCTGTGTTCCTTTGTGCTAAACGTACCTTGAAATGCTGGCGTCCTAGATTTCCAAATAGATGACGTCAACAGGGCAGAGAGAAGCCAGACAAGGCCAGGTAGTCAACAGGCCACTTTGTAAATGTGGTACTTTATTGCACACATGACATCTTCCTTTTTTGGTGTGAGCAACATAATTGACAATACAGGTTTTACATCCTACTCAAGATTCCTATTCTAGTCCTCTATAAAACAAAACAAGGTAACACACAAACAAAACTAGATCACATAAAACCTTATAACGCCACAAATTCTCACAGATGTAGTGCGCCCCTATATGCATCAGAAACTTCTATGGTAGATCACTTTGAGAAACTCTTTTCATGATTACTTTTCAACACACATCGGTGACAAAAAAAAATTACATAAAAAAAAACAATCCAGTGGGCCTTCATTCGGCATTCCAATTTTTGGTATCATTACCCTTTAACACTGAGTGCTACGTCATTGAGACCGCGTTAATGGGTTCACCTGCTGCCGTAATTTGACTTTCGTTTGAGGAATGTTTTCAAAAAATATACTTCTTGACAATACAGGGGTCAGGTAGTAGTAACACACAGATACCAGGATTACTAACACAAGGCATTCAATGTAAGGCACTTACATCCAAACCACATAGATCTGCTTCCCTACACAGCTATTATATGCATATTGTGGTCCAATTACATACAATAAATGGAAGGGTTGGGATGATTTTTTTTTTTTACCAAAAGATAAATAAAGAAATATTCCAGTTCAACAAAGAAAAAAGGAAATCTAAAGTGTGCAGGAATAGCTAAGGAATTTCATTTTTAGTGCTCAACAAAAAGGCTTTGGGCAAGTGAGAGATACTAGTAATTGGCACAATATATACATTTGTCAATTTCTCACACAAAAGGCACTTATCATTTCCAGATGCAATCTTGCAGGCAGGATTTGAAATGCATTGCACACCAGACAGAATAGCTTGCCACTTCATATTCCTGTCATCAGCTCAACAGAAAAATAAAAGGCAACACTTACACTTCAGACAGCATAAAGACACCCACTGCTAAAAGGCGGATTCCAGTTCTGGCAATTTTTGGGGGCACAGAGGAAAGCCAATTTTATAATTAAATATATAAGAAAGGTTAGAAGACCCAACAGGTATTACTTAAACTTTGCTCCTGATGAAAATATGCCAAAGTTTGGATTGATAATCTCCCCTTGATATGTTTTCTTTTTTGCTTGTCTAAAGTCAAGTGTTACAGAAACGCACCCATGATCATCAGATAGGGAGGACTTGTTAATTTCAGACAGCAGAGAAAGTCTAAAATGTTATGAGTTTTACGCGATTGTTTGTGGAAACTATGGAATTAGATTGTTAAAGCCGAAGTTGTTTGTGCAGAGATACTTTTGAAATCTTGGAGGCAACACCCAGTGGGTTAAAGTATAATCATCAAAAGAGATTAATAAAGCTCATCTTGGCTCGTGTGTCAGTCTGAACACCTCAAATGAGTGAATAAAAGAAGCACAAAGAAAAAAAGAGGAAAGAACTGAAACACAACGGAGACATTAGTACGCGCTGGCTGTGAATAAGAGTCGGATTACAAAGCATCTAATAGAAGCTAAAATCTTTACATGGAAAAATATCCTAATTTGATCCCAAAGTTTTTGCATTGTCAACACTGAGTTCAGACTCTTGGAAAATGGCTTAAGGCAGTAAAATACTATGTCAGCACTGCAAGTACTCACTTCTAGTATTGCCTTTAGGTCATTGTCTAATCTAGTCCAAGTACTCACTTCTCGTATAGCCTTTAGGTCATTGTCTAATCTAGTCCAAGTCACCACTTCACACCTGAATAAGAAAATTGCTAACAATGGTCAAAAGGCACAGATGACCTAAATAGAGCCGACCAATTGGCTCACCCTGTAGATAATGGCTGGTGCTTTAGTGAAAACGGCCCTGTGAAAGCATTGCAATCAACAGTAGCATGTCAATAACATGTAGAATTACTTAAGAGTAATTATAGTAGTACTTTATACCAACTAATGTCCTTTTCAAGGATTGTATAGTGACTCCAGTTGTGTCTATACATCAGATGACAGTCCACTTCCCAACAGTATGCATCACATGCAGGACCAGTTCATTTTCAATGGGTTGTAATAACAGTGTATGGAGTCATAGCAATATGTGCATTAGTATCTTCTGCCTACAGTAATCTCTCTCTCCCACACCCTCCCTCTCCCCCATTCTCTCTCTCTACCTCCAGCACAGATGTGGGGTGATCCTTTTAACGCCAAACCCAGGTGGGCACATTGGCATTGAATTACAGTGGGGAAAAAAAGTATTTAGTCAGCCACCAATTGTGCAAGTTCTCCACCTTAAAAAGATGAGAGAGGCCTGTAATTTTCATCATAGGTACACGTCAACTATGACAGATAAAATGAGATTTTTTTTTCCAGAAAATCACATTGTAGGATTTTTAATGAATTTATTTGCAAATTATGGTGGAAAATAAGTATTTGGTCAATAACAAAAGTTTCTCAATACTTTGTTATATACCCTTTGTTGGCAATGACACAGGTCAAACATTTTCTGTAAGTCTTCACAAGGTTTTCACACACTGTTGCTGGTATTTTGGCCCATTCCTCCATGCAGATCTCCTCTAGAGCAGTGATGTTTTGGGGCTGTCGCTGGGCAACACGGACTTTCAACTCCCTCCAAAGATTTTCTATGGGGTTGAGATCTGGAGACTGGCTAAGCCACTCCAGGACCTTGAAATGCTTCTTACGAAGCCACTCCTTCGTTGCCCGGGCGGTGTGTTTGGGATCATTGTCATGCTGAAAGATCCAGCCACGTTTCATCTTCAATGCCCTTGCTGATGGAAGGAGGTTTTCACTCAAAATCTCACGATACATGGCCCCATTCATTCTTTCCTTTACACGGATCAGTCGTCCTGATCCCTTTGCAGAAAAACAGCCCCAAAGCATGATGTTTCCACCCCCATGCTTCACAGTAGGTATGGTGTTCTTTGGATGTAACTGAGCATTCTTTGTCCTCCAAACACGACGAGTTGAGTTTTTACCAAAAAGTTATATTTTGGTTTCATCTGACCATATGACATTCTCCCAATCCTCTTCTGGATCATCCAAATGCACTCTAGCAAACTTCAGACGGGCCTGGACATGTACTGGCTTAAGCAGGGGGACACGTCTAGCACTGCAGGATTTGAGTCCCTGGCGGTGTAGTGTGTTACTGATGGTAGGCTTTGTTACTTTGGTCCCAGCTCTCTGCAGGTCATTCACTAGGTCCCCCCGTGTGGTTCTGGGATTTTTGCTCACCGTTCTTGTGATCATTTTGACCCCACGGGGTGAGATCTTGCGTGGAGCCCCAGATCGAGGGAGATTATCAGTGGTCTTGTATGTCTTCCATTTCCTAATAATTGCTCCCACAGTTGATTTCTTCAAACCAAGCTGCTTACCTATTGCAGATTCAGTCTTCCCAGCCTGGTGCAGGTCTACAATTTTGTTTCTGGTGTCCTTTGACAGCTCTTTGGTCTTGGCCATAGTGGAGTTTGGAGTCTGACTGTTTGAGGTTGTGGACAGGTGTCTTTTATACTGATAACAAGTTCAAACAGGTGCCATTAATACAGGTAACGAGTGGAGGACAGAGGAGCCTCTTAAAGAAGAAGTTACAGGTCGGTGAGAGCCAGAAATCCTGCTTGTTTGTAGGTGACCAAATACTTATTTTCCACCATAATATGCTAATTAATTCATAAAAAAATCCTACAATGTGATTTTCTAGATTTTTTTCCTCAATTTGTCTGTCATAGTTGACATGTACCTATGATGAAAATTACAGGCCTCTCTCATCTTTTTAAGTGGGAGAACTTGCACAATTGGTGGCTGACCAAATACTTTTTTTCCCCACTGTAAATGAGCTACTCCTACATAAGGCCGATTGCCTTGATACTGTATGATGAGCTGCATATTAGGTTTGAGTTGTACATTCGTGTTGGACCCTAGTGTTTCACCTGCAACCCTACACTTTCAGTTACGGCTACAGAGAGCAGCTCCCTGGTTCTCCTACACTTCCAGTTACAGAGAGCAGCTCCCTGGTTCTCCTACACTTCCAGTTACAGAGAGCAGCTCCCTGGTTCTCCTACACTTCCAGTTACAGAGAGCAGCTCCCTGGTTCTCCTACACTTCCAGTTACAGAGAGCAGCTCCCTGGTTCTCCTACACTTCCAGTTACAGAGAGCAGCTCCCTGGTTCTCCTACATTTCCAGTTACAGAGAGCAGCTCCCTGGTTCTCCTACACTTCCTGTTACAGAGAGCAGCTCCCTTGTTCTCCTACACTTCCAGTTACAGAGAGCAGCTCCCTGGTTCTCCTACACTTCCAGTTACAGAGAGCAGCTCCCTGGTTTTCCTACACTTCCAGTTACAGAGAGCAGCTCCCTGGTTCTCCTACACTTCCAGTTACAGAGAGCAGCTCCCTGGTTCTCCGACACTTCCAGTTACAGAGAGCAGCTCCCTGGTTCTCCTACACTTCCAGTTACAGAGAGCAGCTCCCTGGTTCTCCTACACTTCCAGTTACAGAGAGCAGCTCCCTGGTTCTCCTACACTTCCAGTTAGAGAGAGCAGCTCCCTGGTTCTCCTACACTTCCAGTTACAGAGAGCAGCTCCCTGGTTCTCCTACACTTCCAGTTACAGAGAGCAGCTCCCTGGTTCTCCTACACAGAGCAAAACCACAAGAGCGGTGATAAACAGAAAGGAGGGACGAGACAGCAGCGGTGTTGGAATTGGGAGTATGTCGAGTGTATAGAAGAATCTTTCCAGCAACACAGGTGAAAGTGTGTGAGCGAGAGTGAGGGACGGATCAGCTCGTGCACAGGTTCCAGTTAGGCAGTGTGTGTGTGTGTGTGTGTATTCTACTTGTGTATGTGTGTGCAAATATGAACGGTGCTTAGTGTACACATATGCACGTGTGTGTGTGTGTGTGTGTGTGTGTTTGTGTACACAGTCAGTGTAATTGTTTGGTGGCCAGACACCAGTTTTAATTGTGTTAGTCCGTGAACCAGACCAAGGTAGTACATTCATTAAACTGGTTAAAAACAAGACAAAAAAATATCAGCAAGTTAGTAAAATTCTTACTAAGAATGTTTTATTAAAATAAATGCCAAGGGGTTAATAAGAAATATAACAAGCACACACCATGAAAACTAAAAGCAAGCATGTAAAAATACTTATGACAAGAAACTAATAAAGTCGGTAATGAGTTAAACAAGCTAGGAATTGGCAAGAAAACAAAATCTAACTCTAGGAAAGGCAACACTCCCCACGAGAGACAGATTTCAAGATGTAAGGGGGGTGTGGGGGGGCGTGGGGGTTTTCAAAAACATGTTGCAGTGGGCTTCATCAACAAAACAAAGTCAGAAAAATGATTTTATAATATACATATAAAATGAGATTAGAAAAATACATTATAAACCTGTAACAATGGCTGTAAATTACATTATCATACATTGTACTCGGCAGGCCAGAGAATACGGTAGATTTCACCATACACCTGATGGACTAAACCAACCTTTGCAATGTTACAACACGCTGTGCCATTGTATGAGGGAATATTTCTTAATACTGTCAAAATGCTTGTCATCTCTTGCTCCACATTAATATTGCATTTAAAAAAAAAACATATAAAAAAAAAAAAATAGAATAATTCATAACACTGAAAACAAATTGACCTTTTCTGTGTAACAGCATGTATGAGAAAAATAAATAGTATCAGACTGCCAGGGAAGGTAAAATACTTTATAATTCATAATGTTTATTATCTGTATTTCCTATCTAAATTTTTTCTCTTTTTTATGTTTATCTGTAGTGAGAAAGCATTGGCAGAGTGGATGTTTCAGTTTGCAGATTTTGAAACAGAGGTACACACGCAAACGTCCCTTCCCCTCTTCATCTAATTTTATATTCCATTTATTTATCCACTCATTACTAAAATGTCCTGGCAGACTTCTGCATTGCTATTGGCAGTTTGTTCTTTGCAGAATAATCACAGTAACGAGAAATCAAGAAAACAGGGCTATAATACGCTAAATCAAAACGCAGAGAAATAAGAAATAAAACTTGTTCCAATGGCAGATAAAAGGGTCGAAGGTCAAAAAGAAAAAGCTCAACTTATACTTGGGAAGACGAACCATGGCACATATTTTAGCTGGTCATACGACTGCTATTCTTTTTGCATAGAATAACTTCAGTAGCTCAGCAATAATGACGGAGCTACCCTGCTCAACTCTTATGAGCGCATACAGAAGCCGTTCCTCTCTGCACCTTCCTAGTTGATGCTGGATATTATTCAACAGAATGTTAACACTCGGAAAAAGAAACAACCGTCGATAAGGCACTTCTAACTTTAAAAAAAAAAAAAAAACGTATCTGAATGTCTCTCCCTCTCTTGTTAACACTTGCAACATTCCTAGGTATGACTATTTTGGCCTTTATTTTCCTAGCCAAAGTAACACAGCATCTTCCCCACATTTGTCCTTTTTATGTATACTATTTTTCAAACTTTTTTTTCATATTTTGTAACTGCAAGTTAAGTATAAAAAGCTAAAATTGCCAAAAATATATGTTTTCTTCTCCAGCACCCTGTAAAAGTATTTAATTTTGTTCTCCTCTGTTTCTTTCATATGCAATGACAGGTAACTACATTTATCTGTGTGTGTGTGTGTGTGTGTGTGTGTGTGTGTGTGATATATATACATACATACACAGGTATGTATAAAGCAATTTGAACAGGCAGGCATGGCTTTCACATCCTATTTTAGTTATTGAGAAAGAGTTAAAGAAACGGTCATGGGCTCAGGAGCTGGACTATACCTTTATGGAGACACATTGTGGATGCGCTAATTTGGGGACTTCAAAATGGTATGGTGAGGGTTAAAAATAAATAAATTTACCCCGAAAATAATTTACATTCAAATAGGCTTATTTGCATGAGGGCAAGTATCCCATCCCCCATGATGACTTGATCGGTATCAAATTGAAAAGAGATTAAAAGAAAAACTACGAAAAACACTAGCAGAGAATTGGCCAAACGCTGAAACGCAAAATGAGAATGCACTTTTGCCAGGGGTGTAGATACAACCAAAAACAAAAAGGCAAAATCAAAAAAATTAGAAAAAATGAAATATATATGTACAAAACTTCACTATCAGGGTCCCCCCCCCCCGAAAACCCTATTTAGTGTTAATCACCTTTCTCTTCATGGGAAACTAGAGTTTTACCTAAGCAGGCATGAAATCCCACCCTTATAAACGCTAAAATTACAGAGAGCCCTCTGCGGTTAGATACATATCTATAAAGATATAATTCAACTGGAAACCCTTTGGCTAAATATGCACACAATACTATTTTTTGTCTTTTAGATCACAGCTCGCATAATTTCTCTAAATACATCAGGCACTGTATACTTGGACACAGTGTGGAGGGAGCATAGTTAAGTTCAGTAGCTAGTTGACTATATATCCACTCTGCCCTCAACCCATCCTACTTTCATTTTAGTAACAGAAACACCGCTCCTCATCCTAATTCTTCCCCATCCCACCCTGCCCCAGCACCCCTCCTAGCTTCCGCTAACTGCCCATCATAGGCCTGCCACTTCAAAAGTTACCTTTTGAGTTCTTAGAACCTGCTTTGTTTGGCTAGTCCTTCACAACAGAGCTAATTAGAAAGAATGTATTAACGAGAAAACAAAAATTAAGTAAAACCAAAGGAAAACATAACATAAAAACAAATGATAATAAGCTCCATTTGCAGTCAATTTAGCCATGCTTTTAACAGACAGCCGTGGAGGGCCCACCCAGAATGTGTCGGCACATCATTGTCTCAGATGTTCATAATGCAGGACTACATGTGAACATGACAGTTGGTGTGAGTGTACCTTCTCTTTCCTTCTACTTCATTTCCATTCAAACTGCCCACAAGGTGGTGTGGAATGGGGTGGGTGAGGTTAAGGGAACGAGAGACTTGGCATTGCACATTGGGGGGTTCAGTTCTCGTTTACCATTGTTCAGTGATTATTAGTGAGGTCACCGAATCAGAGCAGGTATGGGGTGGTTGACAGGGAGGCTGGGATCTTTATTGAGATATATATATATATATATATTCAGTGCAGATTCATTAGTAACAATACACACACACATCCACCCAGTTTGTGATTCATGAAGAAAAAGAAAGAGAATGGGAATTCAACTCAATGAACAGAAAAAAAATGAAAAAGAAATAACTTGGTTTGATGTGTTTCTATGAGATAGTTTTTTTTTTGTAATGTTCTTTTAAAATCAAAAACATGTTAGGGTAACTGTACGGGCAGGCACCTCTCTCTCACTGCGTCCGAGAGGCTAGCAAAAGGCAATTACCAGTTAACTGATCAGCAGGCAGGCTTGGGGCGGCTCGTCATTGGGTGAAGAGTTCAGAGGTCAGAAGGTCATGTGTTAGTTGCCGGTGGCGGCTAGGTGGTTAGAAACAAAAAACAAACAAAGAAAAAAAAGATAGAAAGGATATTAGTGTCAGCAAGAAGAGACTGGAATGTCATCATTTTAACAATAAAATGAATGCAATCTCTTATTCCCTCTAATTCCCGCCAAGAGACAAACCCAGCTAGCTAATATTGTTATAATCATGAGGTTGTTACATCACGATCTCAACTACTAAGCCCCCAACCTGAATTAAAACGTTGTTTTAATCAAAGCGCTACATTGCCCCCAGTACCAGAACTCAAGAGAGGTCAAAAAAAGTACAAAAAATGAGTATGGTTTAGTTTCTTCGAGGTTGGAATGCAAATTACCAACAGTGTGATTAGTGGTAAGGAGACTTAAAGTAACTAGCTAGTGTTACGCAAGGAATAACAGTACTTTGTGTTATGCAAGGAATAATAGTACCTAGTGTTACGCAAGGAATAACAGTACCTAGTGTTACGCAAGGAATAACAGTACCTAGTGTTACGCAAAGAATAACAGTACCTAGTGTTACGCAAAGAATAACAGTACCTAGTGTTACTCAAGGAATAACAGTACCTAGTGTTACGCAAGAAATAACAGTACCTAGTGTTACTTAAGGAATAACAGTACCTAGTGTTACTTAAGGAATAACAGTACCTAGTGTTACTTAAGGAATAACAGTACCTAGTGTTACTTAAGGAATAACAGTACCTAGTGTTACTTAAGGAATAACAGTACCTAGTGTTACTTAAGGAATAACAGTACCTAGTGTTACTTAAGGAATAACAGTACCTAGTGTTACTTAAGGAATAACAGTACCTAGTGTTACTTAAGGAATAACAGTACCTAGTGTTACTTAAGGAATAACAGTACCTAGTGTTACGCAAGAAATGACAGTACCTAGTGTTACTTAAGGAATAACAGTACCTAGTGTTACGCAAGAAATGACAGTACCTAGTGTTACTTAAGGAATAACAGTACCTAGTGTTACGCAAGAAATGACAGTACCTAGTGTTACTTAAGGAATAACAGTACCTAGTGTTACTTAAGGAATAACAGTACCTAGTGTTACTTAAGGAATAACAGTACCTAGTGTTACGCAAGGAATAACAGTACCTAGTGTTACTTAAGGAATAACAGTACCTAGTGTTACTTAAGGAATAACAGTACCTAGTGTTACTTAAGGAATAACAGTACCTAGTGTTACTTAAGGAATAACAGTACCTAGTGTTACTTAAGGAATAACAGTACCTAGTGTTACTTAAGGAATAACAGTACCTAGTGTTACTTAAGGAATAACAGTACCTAGTGTTATGCAAGGAATATATTACTTTTTCCAGATTCTCTCTCTTTATTACCAGTATATACAGGAGCCATAAATACATTTGTTATAAAATGTTAAAATATAAAATGACAGTAACTCGTGTACAACTGAAATATCATACAAAAATGTTTCCATGTATTTTGACATTTTATTTCGATACTTAAAAACACACCGGAGAGGGAACGTTAACTAGCTTTGATTAGGTATGTCCGTCCTACCTAAAAAATAGACATAAAACAAAAATTCAAGACATAAACCAAGAGGAGAAATGATGCCTGGTGGCTCCTGTAGTGCTGTCTACGTTTTCTAGTTAGCGCTTAGAGTTGCTTTCCACAGATTCCCCATAAGTAAAACAAATGAATGATGTATGGGAACAAGGCTGACCTATTTTAGGATCTAATCTCACATCAGAGGAATATTGAGAAAACTTAGCTTGAACACCACGTGTGCTACCTGTTCTGTCACCAAGGGTCACAGTTCATGTAAACCAAAGCAATTCAGATCGCTTTTGCCTGAGCATTTACATATTACATTTGAGTCATTTAGCAGACGCTCTTATCCAGAGCGACTTACAGTTAGTGAGTGCATACATTTTTCATACTGGCCCCCCGTGGGAATCGAACCCACAACCTTGGCGTTGCAAGTGCCATGCTCTACCAACTGAGCTACAGGAGGCTACACTGAGCATTGAAATATAGTTCTATATTGAGTACTACGAGTACTATTATGTAAACAATGTGCATACCACAGTCAACCATTTAGTTGCTGTGGATGTGTGGTGACAAAATAAAGTATATAAACACAGGAGAAATCCCAACAAAGGCAAATATAAGGCAATGCAAATCAACAGTCAAAGTAAAGTATCTTAGAGACTAAACTAACCTCTGTCTGCGGTCACTGTCCTTTGGTAAGGATGGACCCGCGAGTCATACCGTCTCACTTTGGTAGCCATTGCACCTAGATTGCAACAAGTCCACAAGGTTAGAACCCATTCACTTTAGGGGGGGAAAAACAAGTCTTACAGTAATACATATTCACATTTTACACATATACTGCTTATACATTAGATTATAATATACATAAACATGATACAGACATGTATAAAAATGCATAGAAAAAAAATTACTCATTTGCTTTAACTTGATATCTATAAATGTATAACTTAGGTAATACAATTTCACAGTGCTCAGTGTTACATAGAGGATTCGTGGAACCGGTGGGCAGGGGGACAGGGGACTAAGGCTGTCTAGCAAAAAAACATGTTCATCTTCCATTGGGGACGCAGAAGGGGGATAGAGAAAAAAATTGGCTGATTTTAAAAGTTGTGAAAATCCAATGCAGCTCAGATCCTAATTGGATGGCGCTAGACACCACCTGGCTCTCTCACGTCTCTACATCTCTCAGTATCAATCTTCTCACTGGCAGTAGCATTCATTTCTCTCTGAATATTTGTCACAAATGAAGACAGACATTTCAATTACCCTAGTGTGGTTTCTCTTGATTTCATACACGGAAATGGAGTAAAATACTATGTTGGTTGCATAGGAACTGTGACCGTGCATAGAGATAAAGAATTAGTCTATGACCAAAAAAAAGAAATCCCAGATTGAAAAATGTTCAAGGTAAATCCTTAATGCAACGAGTCCGACAATCTAAAAGTTTGTCCAAAAAGCCTAGCTAGAGCTCAGTGCAGTCAGCGAGACACCATTTCAGCACTCAGGGGTCGTATCTCTTGGGCTTCTATGCGGCTATGTCAATATTTCTGATTTAGTGAGCCGGGGAAGGATAGCCTCCCAGATCTCGGGGACAGAGAGATGGCGGAGTGATGCCGTGGAGGCCATATTTCTCTGATCTTCATTACCCAGAGAGCGTTTAAAGAGATTTGTGTCAGAGCCCTTCAATGGCTAAATGGTGGCCGTCCCCACAGAACAGGTCACCGTGACAACCATCTGGGCATTCTGTCATATGGTACACTACTAAACCCTCTTCTCTGCAGTTATCAAGTGAGCACTTCTAAAAGGAGACAACTCAGAATGTTGGCTTGGGTAGGTTTCCATGCTGAAATGGAGAGTTGGTGGAATAAGCCAGTGACGGTTACATCACACTTGGAACGGCCCTGAGACTAATATCTATCTATCCTGGCAGGGCAGGCAGGCAAGCTGTGTGCGATGTTTCACAGTGCTGGTTGATGATCAAACCAGCCCGCCCACATTCCACTCTGCAGCATCAGATGTCCTGAGGTTTCCTCAGAGCTAACGCAGAGTCCTGAGCAGGGCTAGTAGAGCCAAATGCACGCTGTGTTCCGGTGGCGCTCCGTTGCTGAAGGCACCGATCAATACGGCATCCGAGTTAGAGAGAAAAGCCAGTAGGCTCTGTACTACAGAACAGCTCCCAGAGGCACCTCTTTCACACACACAAAGACACGGGTCAGCTAACATGGCACCTGTGTATCCGCTGTCTCATGTCAGGATCAACACCTCAGGCATGTCATTAAAGGCAGTGACACAAACAGGAAAGGCCTCTGTCAAAACTTGACAAGGTATGCAGTGGCACACAGTCATTATTTGGTCGAATTAGAGTGCGATAGCCTCCATAAAAATGTGAGTTATTATCGTCAGTTACGTCTAAATGTTTCTTTGGCAGGATATTGCTTTGTGTGTGAGCGCCGGTGTGCATACACACCCGCACCTACGGAATGTAATTCCCACGGCGACGTATTGACTGGGGAATGTCGGTGGCTCGTACTAAGTTGAAGTTCAAGAGCGTGAAAACTGAGCCAATGGGAAAAATGAGAACAGTGAATTTAATGAACATCCCCACCGGGACAAAGGGTTTCTACTGGCATCAAGGCCAGAGCTGTAGAGTTAGCTGGGAAAAAAATAATACTAATTTCAAAAGCCGGTGAAATCCGGGGGGATCCACCGTCAGACTGAATCTGCTGTTGGCGAGTGCATAAAAGGGCTAGAGCACAGCAGCATGTCGCTGTCAGAGTGTGTCTTCAGACAAGGCAACTCGCCTTATATTGCATGGGAGTATAATGGCAGCTGCAGAACAGAGAGAAAACGGCAGGTAGCCTAGTGGTTAAGAGTATTGGGCCAGTAACTGAAAGGTCACTGGTTCGAATCCCAGAGCAGACTAGGTAACAAATCTGTTGATGTGCCCTTGAGCAAGGCATTTAATCCTAATTGCGCCTGAGCGTCTACTAAATGACTAAAATGTCAAACTAAACCTGAGCCAGGAAAAGCATGGTGGGGAGATGAGCTAAAATAAAAAATGTCTACCCCCCAAAAAAATCCCTGTCCCCCTTGCCCTTTGTTAGCGCATTAATCCTGTTCAGCTGTCAGGTCATAAGGTCACACCCATAACAACCCTGTTTGTTTTTTTTCAGCTGGATACGACATATTTACCTTTCAACAAGTCCTGACCGTGGCTCATCGAAGCCGCGTCCAAAAACCCAGGGTAAAACAAGCTGCCCTCCTGTCCGGGGCTAAAGGGGCCGCCGCCCAGGCCCCAGGGTCGCTTACCTAGAACCCCACTGTGGTCGATGGGGTACTCCAGCAGGGAGGTGGGCGCCAGGGCGTACGGGTAGTCGTACGGGGAGGCGTAGAGGATACCGCCTTCCGGCGAGGGAGGCACCAGGGTTGGGGTGCCGTTGGGTAACATGCCCTGCATTTGGGGTTGTCGGATGATGTTCATGATGGGGGGCCCTGCCGGTGTGGGGGGCCTCATTTGCTGATGGGGGGCCATCAACTGCCCCTGAGGGGCCTGCATTAGACGGGGGCCCTGAGCGGCGGCAGCCGCCGCTGCAAGAGAGAACGCAAGGGGGTCTGCCATAAGCAAGAGTGAAAGACAGAGAAAGACAGAGAGAGATACAAGACAAAGGGGTAGAGATGTGGTGGTGCGGTTGACCAAAATCACAGGTGAAGAGAAGCGAGTCGGAAAATACAAAAAGTAGAAAAAGGGGGGAGAAGGAGAGGAGGGCGAAAAAAAGGAAAATTAGTCCATGCAATGATTACGGTGAACCAGCAAACAAGAAAATAAAATAAACAAGAAAATAATAAAAGAACCCCATACCAAAAGATAAAGGGAAAATGCTGCAATCACCACCAATGCACAGACAATATTAAGCATACCAATCACCATGACAACTACGAGTTAATGTACTGCGGACGGCACAAGTACACAAGCCAACAGAAATGGAGCCGGTGGCCATGGAGAGGAGAGATGGAGTGCCAGTTTCTGATAAGGACCAATAGGATCACATCAATCCCCAAAACAGACAATCCAGTTTATTGGACGACTCTCTGGGCCTATGAGGCCTTGCTTTGGACCGACTAGTTGAAATCTGCCAGACTATAAATACAGTTCTGATACACTCCACTCCTCTACATGATACACGCCACTCCTTAGACCATTTTGGTTGGCTGACAAACGAAATCGACAAAAGATTTTCTAAATTGTTTTGCATTTACAAATGTTCTGACATAGTGAACATCACTGACAGCGGGGGCGATTGAATCAATGTTTTACATGTGGCTCTTTGGGCCATGACTCCGTGGCTAATTCATGCTAAGTATCGCTGGTCTGGCAACACAGCCGAGAGAACCAGACACTGGTCCAGACATTGGTGTTAGAAACCAATGTCTGCCAAGTCAAATTATTACACGTTTTCCAAATCAGATTTTTACTTCAAACCAAGCCATGACTTTTTGGACTGACCAAATGTGCAAAACATGACTAATATAATTCAGTAACAAATCATGATAATAATGCAAACGAAAATTGTGACAAACTCCAAGCAGCCACCAAAGATACATTAATTTTGCAATGCATTTATACAAATCACAAGCATGAAAGTGCAGAACTGTGGGAACTCTTGGTGGGATGAATTCCAAAGAAAGTAACACTTTGGTGATTGGAAAACTAAACAGTGTTTGTAACAGATGCGTGAACTACGTCATGCAGAGATGAGCGAGTGATTTCTGCGGTGCGCTGAAGGCATATAGAAGCCACACCGACATTACAGCAAACTGTGATTGCATCCATATGGAAGGAAGGGAAAAGGGGGGGGGGACTGCTCTACTTGGATACAGGTGGTTTTAGGAGGTAGGTAGACATGAGTCAGACAGCACTTCAGAGAAAAGTGCATAAGTTTATAAAATAAAAATAATGACTACAAACATGAGGCAGAGGCACACAGTTAACTGTATATCATGAGCATTTCTTCACTGTGGTTATTGTGAGGTTCTAGCTGGTTACTGTGAGGTTCTAGCTGGTTATTGTGAGGTTCTAGCTGGTTATTGTGAGGTTCTAGCTGGTTATTCTGAGGTTCTAGCTGGTTATTCTGAGGTTCTAGCTGGTTATTGTGAGGTTCTAGCTGGTTATTGTGAGGTTCTAGCTGGTTAATACAATAACAGATGGATTAAGATGATTAATGATAAGCTTTGGTGTGTAACATTAGTCAATGTGGATCCAAACAGGACCTTCGTGTAGTGTGTGTGTGTGAGGGCGGCTGGTATGTGTGCGTGTGTGTGGTTGTAAAGCGTACGTGTCTTGATGTTGGTGTCTCGGTACGTCCCGTTGAGAATGGCCAGCTCCATCAGCTGCATCTTCTTCAGATTATCCTCGCCTTCCGCCTGGTACAACAAACAAATCAACAGGTCAGTCAACAAGTCCTTTCAACAAACAACAAGTCATTTCAGTCATGTTAAGACATTTGACTGTGCTGTGTCACTATTGCAAGGGGGGGTACATAGGGACAGACATCCAGAGGCGTAATCATTAGAGGACACCGTAGCAAATAGCTGAAAACAGAAAACCTTTTGAAATGAACACGAGTTTCTATTGGACAAATTCAGGTAGGCCCCTTCCTGTTCCGTTTGGTTCCTAGTGACTACACCCTAGCAATCGCTAGTTCTCCATAAGCACAAGTTGCATGGGGGAGGAAGGCATCGAAATAAGTTACACCACCATTGTCATGTTGCATCATCTCATGTTTTGCTAAATCGCTGACAGGGACATTAGGCAGGGAAAACGCATGCATAAACCACTGTCTTATAAGCAAGATAATTACTGGAAAAATTAAATCCCCCTTGTGCGCAATCAAATGCACGGTATAGGCCCAGCTAATGTCAGTCCTGTCAATTAATGTTTGGATAAATAAATACATAAGTGGTGTCACTGTCATTATCGCCCAAATTAGGCAAGTTAAATTATTCATGGAGCAATTAAGTTAGCACCCATCCCCTTCTCTCCCCGAAGCGACGAAACGCTCCATAACCATGACAACGAAGTAGAAACCCAGTGATTTTCCAGGTAGATCGTAATAAAGAAGGACTGGCGTGATTGCAGCAGACAGAGAGATAAACGAGGCTTCAGACAGACAAGGCTGCTGCAGACTTCTCCTCTATGCTTCAGACAGACCAATGCTTCACGGACAGGGCTCCAGACTAACATGTTCCCCTGGTGGTACTGGTGCCACCAGCCATTTCAGTTGGTGGCACTAGCTCACGAAACTATAGATCATTTTGCTCTTTGATTTTGAATTTTAAGACCCCTTAAAGTATCCCAAATATACATGTTTTTGACCTTACTGCTATTAACCCATACAAATTGAATTGAATAACAGATTCACTACATGGAACAGATAGTCCCCCCCCAAAACGATCTAAAGGAAGTTGGTTCTGAAGTGTCTATCCTATATATTTTTACATGTATTTAACCCCTCCATACATTCTTCCATCAATGTTTTCGACTGGTACCGGGGGATCTTCAGATGAGTCTCGAGTCCTGTGGGCGTCCTAGAGCAAAACAACCGACATGTACGTGTTCGTGATAGTCACACCTTTACAGAGGGGTCATATTTTTTATTTTATTTTATTTCACCTTTATTTAACAAGGCAAGTCAGTTAAGAACAAATTCTTATTTACAATGACGGCCTACACCGGCCAAACCCGGACGACGCTGGGCCAATTGTGCGCCGCCCTATGGGACTCCCAATCACGGCCTGTTGTGATACAGCCTGGAATCGAACCAGGGGGGTCTGTAGTGACGCCTCAAGCACCGAGATGCAGTGTCTTAGACCACTGCACCACTAGGGAGCCCAATTAGTGCGTAGCCCAAACTGTTCGGAAACTACAGACAGAAGTTGGCAGATCAGCTGTACCGACTTCAGACAAGTCCCAATACGCTTGTGGGGGGAGCAAAAACTGAGAGAACACCAAATCAAATCAAATTGTATTTGTCACGTGTTTAGCAGATGTTATAGCGGGTGTAGCGAAATGCTTGTGCGTCAAGCTCCAACAGTGCAGTAATATAAAAAATTAACATTGTGTTCGTGAGAGTCATCTTTCCATAGAGGGGACATAACAGTGTAGGCCCAATCGTTCGGACGCTACAGACGATTTTGTGAGAAGACCGATTTTCGGGATGTCTCATGGTCTGACAAACACCGCTCTAGCTCTGTCACCTTTCACCACAGATGCAGAAGTGTTACATAGGCGGATGCAGTGGATTGAGACGTATCCAATACAAAAAAAAAAATGTTTAGCTTAAACTGACGTAATTTTATGGGGATTTTTTTTACTATGCTGAGAACTGTAGTTGCTTCCAAAGCTATGTATTTCCAGCAATGGCGAAGGAGCATAAAGAAATTCAGATATTACATCTATGTTTTTAGCACTACCTACAAAGTCTAATCTACGGTGCCAACATGGTTCAATGTGCCAGTAAATCAGCACAATCTACTTTTTGCGTTTATTCAAATTGCCGCCATCTTGGAGCTAGATTTGGGATAATGTATACTGCGCTAACGCCGAAACCAAAAAAATTGTAACTGAGAGAAATGCACAATATGGCGAACTGAGCAAACGAGGCATCTTTGGTAAGTACACGGGCGCTGCCATCTTCATGCACCTTCACCATTGGATTTGGAAGTGATTTACAATCAGAAGCCTTTTCTCTTTCTCCCGGACCACACATCAAGTGGCTCGCTCATCACAGCACCAGGCTCCAGCCAAACAGGCCCAGGGGCTGGGCAAACTCATTACAGGAATAATGAGGATAATGCACTTTACTGTTTGACCAAATCAGGGTTTTAGCCACCCCCAAAAATAGGAAGTTATGAAACACTAACTCAGAACATTCAGCAAGTGCTACCACTACCCCAGAACATTCAGCAAGGTGAATGAATGTTCAGTTCGCACTGATGCGACCAATTAAAAATTGTAACTTGCACAGCCAAGTCAAAGGGTCTCAAAATGCAACTAAATGGTCGCAGTCTGGAGCCCTGAGAGCAGACTCAAGAGCTCCAGTGGCATGACAAGGTTTTGTTTTTGGCCGAGTTGTTCAGACGCAGCTTTTCTCCCGATTAAAAGGGGAACAAGGCTGTTAACGGCGGAGCAATAAAGACAAGGGACAGACAGATCTCTGTGCTCCATTCAATATCACAGTCTTTTCTTTGAGCAATTCACCGGTTCAAAAGCAGTTTCCTGCTCTATTCAATCAGGCTGGGGTGGGGTGGGGGTAGCAGTGGAGAGCAAGGCACAAAGTTAAGACCTCCGCAGAGACTCCTTTCAAGGGGAAGACGGGAGGGAGGGAGGGAGGGAGGAGAGCATCAGTGGCAGTGTCTGGTCTCTTACTCACTACTGAAAGCTGTGGCTTCAGACTACACACTAGGCTACGTGCTACAGTCTGCAACAGCTTTTCTTCAACGTCCAAATATACACATTTTTATGGAAGGCGGTCAAAATAAATACAATCACCTTGCATTTTGGTGGATAAATCATTCCCACGACTCTGTACTGTAAACTACTGAAACATAAGAGGGAGTAGCTTGCGCTACCACTAACCCAGAGCATTAAGTTGCGCTACCACTAACCCAGAGCATTAAGCTTGCGCTACCACTACCCCGGAGCATTAAGCTAGCGCTACCACTAACCCAGAGCATTAAGTTGCGCTACCACTAACCCAGAGCATTAAGCTTGCGCTACCACTACCCCGGAGCATTAAGCTTGCGCTACCACTACCCCGGAGCATTAAGCTAGCGCTACCACTAACCCAGAGCATTAAGTTGCGCTACCACTAACCCAGAGCATTAAGTTGCGCTAACACTAACCCAGAGCATTAAGCTAGCGCTACCACTAACCCAGAGCATTAAGCTAGCGCTACCACTAACCCAGAGCATTAAGCTAGCGCTACCACTAACCCAGAGCATACAGCTAGCACTACCACTAACCCAGAGCATTAAGTTGCGCTAACACTAACCCAGAGCATTAAGCTAGCGCTACCACTAACCCAGAGCATTAAGCTAGCGCTACCACTAACCCAGAGCATTAAGCTAGCGCTACCACTAACCCAGAGCATTAAGCTAGCACTACCACTAACCCAGAGCATTAAGCTAGCGCTACCACTAACCCAGAGCATTCAGCTAGTGCTACCACTAACCCAGAACATTCTGGGACAATCTGCATTGAAGGAAAGCACACGACCCACACTGATCCTAGTAGGATCCAGGCCCATTCAGTGCCTATTACAACAACCTCCCCAGCCTCAGAGGTGAGTGAGGCCACTTCACATTCTAAATACCAGGCCTGCTGAGCAGAACGCCTAATTAGCTATGCTCACAGAGAATGGCTAACGCTAACATGGACCCCTCAACCTGAAAATGGGCTTAAATCACTGCTAATTAGCTGTTTAAATGCTCCACACAAAGCCCAGTCAGAGGAGCCAGTTAGGCCTTTTTAGCTTCCTAAACACTTTCCAAACAGAGGTGGTTGCGGTAGAGTGAACATCTTTAGCTGCCCATTCTATTAGATCCTCCGTCGTCTGCCTCCCTTCCCTGTTTACCGTCACAAATTAAAATCAGATCGTTACCACGACGACGTTCTAGACAGCTTCTCCCAAGTCGGGTAAGATTTTCGCAAATGATTCTCAGGAAAGAGACAGCTGGTTCTCTTTCTCTCTGCTCACTTTTTGGCCCCAAACTGTGTCAGCCGGTTTGGATCTGAGCCAAGGCTGATGTTAGACAAAAAAAAAAAAGTGACTAAGCCAAAACATAAAAACGGAGACAGTCACGGCGAGGTCGCGCTGAGTGTTCGGTTGCACATATGCAGTTTTCAGTGACAAAAATGAGTTTCTAAAATAGCCTTTATGAGGAGCCAGACATCTCATGGCAGAGTAGACTCTGACCCTGGCTCAGTGGTTAGAGAACTGAGTCAGTAATGACAGAGAGACCCTCAGTCTTCGCCTGAAGCATCTGCAAGGTCACCAAGTCTGTGCTCTACCCTCCATCCCAAACATAAAGGCCTACTGTGTGTTTTGCCGGTAACGCATTTACAACGCTGTTACAACAAGCCGTTTAATGTGCAAACTGGAGAGCGGCTAGAGGTTGGCGGGTGAGATTGAAGAACCATTGGGTTGTTTCCCTTGCAGCTGACGCGGCTAACCTTTTTAAATACAGGCCCAATAATGAGAGTTGGAAACAGGTTGTTTTCCCTTTAATGGGGAGGAGAGGCCTGGCTGGTTTTCCTAGGTGTGTGTGTTTGTGTTTGTGTGTGTGTGTGTGTGTGTGTGTGTGTGTGTGTGTGTGTGTGTGTGTGTGTGTGTGTGTGTGTGTGTGTGTGTGTGTGTGTGTGTGTGTGTGTGTGTGTGTGTGTGTGTGTGTGTGTGTGTGTGTGGTGCTTACGAACACTGAGATAGCGCTGTGGATAAGAGGGAGTGGGCGGTCATCGGGCCGGGTCTCAGCAGCGCAATGAATGCTGGGGGATGAGTGCGATTGGTGTGTGTGTGTGTGTGAGAGCGTCGCAGGCAGACAGGAACAGGAAAGGGGGTTGAGGATGATGGATTTGCAGGTTGGAAGAGTTAAAGAGGCTCCTGGTACGTCACTATCAACATCTCTCCGGCTCTGCATAGCAGGGGATGTGCTGCTGTGAGGGGCGTAAAGCAACGTAGAGGGGAGGGTGTCAGATGCTGCTAGGATGGGGGTGTGTGTGTGGCAAAGAGGAAAACAGAAGGTATTGTGTGTGTGTGTGTGTGTGTGTGTGGCGGAGAGTGGAGGCAAACAGAAAGCAAACTCTGGGCAGGCACACCCCCTCAGGAATCCAGCTGACACAGCTCTTCATAGCATAACTGTTTCTTCATAGCAGGCTGTTATAAAACCTTCCTAATGGCCACATGGAAGCAGGTCAATTTACTCCACTAGTCACTTCAGAAACAACAAAGCTAGTGCTTCTGTTGTGTACATTACTGAAACCCTATTATAAATATGACTTATTAGTATACTAATGGTTGTATTGAGTGATTTGAGAGCTGGATGGAACTGGGTCACACTAAGGCTACAGACAGTGGGCGTCTACTGTCTGCTACGATCTAGCAGTGGGTGAACTATGACAGGACTGAGAGTTTCCTGAAGACTGAATGCATGTTTCATGTGCCAGGATGAAGGGACTAGAGATTTCTTTGATGTCCCTGTGACCATAGAGCAATTAACAAAATCCTGAGTCGGCACACCTCACACACTCCCGGTTTCCTCATTAAACATTCAGGACGGCTGTCAGGATGCCCAGTGTGTGTGTGCGTGTGTGCGCACGGAAGGGGAATCATCTCTGTCTGAGAGGGAATGGGCTCCCCGATTCCCAAGAGAAATTTTGCATGGATTACAAACACTGAGGACAAGGAGTGAAAGTATCCCCTTTTACCATCACACACAGACAGATACACACACAGTCTAGCAGCGAAAGGCCCAGAATAAACCTGCTCTATTCACAGTAATCAGATTCAATCAATGTGGCCTATGTGTTCAATCTGTGGAGCAGTAGAAGCTATCGTGGAGGATGGGGGATGAGAGGCGTGTTGTCCCTCTGCCTGCCTGACAGCCCAACGGATGAGGTTACCCGAGGCGTCACGAATCCCACTCATGCTCTCACACACAGTCTGACAGAGAGGGAGAGAGAGAACGGGAGGGAGAGAGGGAGAGAGAACGGGAGGGAGGGAGAGAACGGGAGAGTGAAAGGGAGGGAGAGAGAGAAAGGGAGGGAGAGAATGGGAGGGAAGGAGCGAGGAGCCGTAAACACAAACAATGACAAATGGCTCCTGGAACATCATGGGACTGGAAAATTCCACGAAAAAGAAACAAGATTTCAACACGTTCAAATAAACAGTTCACTAGTGGTGATTTGTGTGGACAGCACAGCTGTAGCAACAGATGGGTGTATCATAATGTTTGGAAGGCCACACCCTTGCCTTATCCCTCACCCGCCCTCCCTCAAATAAACAGATCAAGCGCCCTGCCTGCGGTGGGTGTGTTTGCTCACGTCTGGCAGGGGCCTTTCTGACATACAGCGGAGAGGAGGAGACAGAGAGTGGGAAAAGAGAGAAAGACAGGGAATGTAGGGAGAAAACAATCCCTTTTCCCCCAGTGGGCTGACACTGGCTCCTCCATGCTTTTCTTCACTGGTCTATGCTGCCAGTCATAACAAGAGGAGGGGAGTGGCTGGGCACGGGTCTGGTTGCCTTCCAAACTTCTCCAATTACCACAAGAGTAAACAAAGACTGGCAAGCATGGCCTTGAGGCAGGGAGAGAGGGAAAATAAAGTAGAGGAAAGGTAAAGGACGTATCTGGGGATGGGGAGTGCAGTGAGGGACTAATGACTTCACGTTGAGCAACAGGGGGGTGGGGTGCCTGAAAACGGGCAGCTGTTTTTTCTCATCTTCTCCTTCCCCCAATCCCTCCCTCCTCCTCTCCTCCCTTCGTTTCCCTCCCAAACTAACATCTGGAGAATAGTAATTACTCTAGTCACCGTGTGTTACGGATACAGGTATCCTGTGTTTTTGTGTGTTTCTACTCCTTCTGCCCTAATCACAGGTGTCCTGTATGTTCCTGATTGGTGGTCGTTGAGGTGTCTGCTGATTGGACCAATCAGTGAACATTCCTGTGCATTGCACCACCTGTTACTCGTTTGTTCAATCACACATCCCATTGTATAAAAACCAGTCTTGTGTTTGTTGAGAGAGAGAGAATATTTCCGTATGTGAGTATGGACACGGTGGTGTCCTGTTTTTGGTTACTCACTAAGTTGCTGTTTACTATGATTGGTAATTCTGTTAGACCACTGTTTTGTATGTGAGTAATGGATACTGTGATGTCCTGTGTTTAGAGTACTCATTGAGTTGCTGGTTACTCTGTTTGGTAACTATTGTGTGTTTCTGGGAAAAGGGGAGTTTGAGCTAGCTGCCCCTGGGCATACATTTCCCGTAGAAAGAACTGTCTATAAACACTAGTTAGACCTGAGCGGACCACCCACTGTATTTTTGTATGGTAGCAGTAGCCTAGCGGTTCTTGAGGCAGGCAAGATCAGCTTAGGGGTGTTTTACCTTATTGTTTCATTTCTTGGGTCCTGCTCAGCCCTTTTTTCCCAAACCGTTACCGTGTGTTCAGAAATAAACCATTTGTGTTTGACGGTAGTTTATGGTTGTCGTGTAGTTTTTCCTTCTCACTGTTCCATGCCACACTTATAATTTGCATGATTTATGTTACGGGTCTCATGTCCATCCACCCTAGACGTTTAGAGCCACGGGGTTCGTAACAAAGTGGGGGCTCGTCCGGGATCTATCCCATACTACTCATGCAAATTAGTAAGTGTCTGGTTCAGTGTTGAGCTTGGCAGCTGTACTACCTGTTTTTTTTGTGTGTTCAGTAGTCGACGGCTCGTGTTGCTAGTAGAATGGCTACTTTTGAGTTGGAGGCATTTTTGGAAAACCCTACGTGGGAGGTTTTTGAGAATTGCCGTAGAGTGGATCTACAGGTTTTGGCTGACCACTTTTCTGTACCCATACCGAGGGGTTTAGTGAAAGCAGAAGTTAGGGAAGTAGTGCTAGCGATGTTGTTGAACGAGCGAGTGCTTGAGTTACCGCCGCCTGAGTCTGCTGCTCCTGTAGGGGAGGTGGTGGCTGTTCCTGTAAGCCCATCAGTGTCTGAGGACGAGGCTAAGGCTCCAGCCACCTTGCCTCGTTATGACCCACTCTCCCCACTGACTGACAGTGATGCCAGGATCGATGTCCGCTCGACACGGCTCCAAATGGAGGCGGAAGAGCGGGCACAAATCAGGCAAGACAAGCTGGAGATGCGTAAAATGGAGCTAGAGGCAGAACAGGAGACACGTAAGCTAGAGGCAGAACTGGAGACGCGTAGGCTTGATCAAGAACTGGAGACGCGTAAGATGGAACTGGAGATGCGTAAAATGGAACTAGAGGCAGAAACAGCGAGGTTAGTCTCTGCTCATACTATGCCTGCTAGTGAGCCAGCCTCACCAGCTGTGTCGTCTGCTACTTTTGATATTAGTAGACAGATCACCTTGGTACCTGTGTTTAGGGAGTCAGAGGTTGATTCCTATTTCAGTGTGTTTGAACGTATAGCGGTAGCATTGAAATGGCCCGAAGAGGTATGGTGCCTATTACTTCAGTGTAAACTAACAGGTAAAGCCCAAGAGGTTCTGGCAGCGCTACCTCTTGAAGACAGTTTGAATTATGAAGTGGTCAAAGCTACTGTTCTTCGTGCCTATGAGCTTGTTCCTGAGGCATATCGACAGAGATTTAGGTCTCATAAAAAGTATCCTACTCAGACTTATGTGGAGTTTGCTAGAGACAAAGGAAATCTGTTTGACAAGTGGCACAGTGCTAGTAAAGTAACTGATTTTAACTCTCTACGGGAGTTAATCTTGTTAGAAGAGTTTAAAAATTGCTTACCGGAACGCATTGTAGTTTATCTGAACGAACAGAAAGTATCCTCACTGTCGGAAGCGTCTGTATTGGCAGACGAGTTTGTGTTGACGCATAAGAGCGTGTTTTCGGCTCGTACGGAGAGCAGGGCTGCGGAGTTGCTAACTTTTAGTCCTAGTCGACCAGCAGTACGTCCAAAAGATGTCGACACAGAGAGCGAGAGAGAGACCCGACACAGAGAGCGAGAGAGAGACCCGACACAGAGAGCGAGAGAGAGACCCGGCACAGAGAGCGAGAGAGACCCAACAGAGACCGACACACAGAGAGAGAGAGAGAGAGACCGACACACAGATAGAGAGAGAGAGAGAGAGAGGAGACCTGGGCCCTGACAGTAAATCTCAGTAAGACAAAAATAATGATGTTCCAAAAAAGGTCCCATTGCCAGGACCACAAATACAAATTCTATCTAGACACCGTTGCCCTAGAGCACACAAAAAACGATACATACCTCGGCCTAAACATCAGCGCCACAGGTAACTTCCACAAAGCTGTGAACGATCTGAGAGACAAGGCATGAAGGGCCTTCTATGCCATCAAAAGGAACATAAAATTCGACATACCAATTAGGATCTGGCTAAAAATACTTGAATCAGTTATAGAACCCATTGCCCTTTATGGTTGTGAGGTCTGGAGTCTGCTCACCAACCAACAATTCACAAAATGGGACAAACACCAAATTGAGACTCTGCATGCAGAATTCTGCAGAAAATATCCTGTGTACAACGAAAAACACCAAATAATGCATGCAAAGCAGAATTAGGCCGATACCCGCTAATTATCAAAATCCAGAAAATATCTGTTAAATTCTATAACCACTTAAAAGGAAGTGATTCCCAAACCTTCCATAACAAAGCCATGACGTACAGAGAGATGAACTTGGAGAAGAGTCCCCTAAGCAAGCTGATCCTGGGGCTCTGTTCACAAACACAAACAGACCCCACAGAGCCCCAGGACATCAACACAATTAGACCCAACCATATCATGAGAAAACAAAGAGAATTACTTGACACATTGGAAAGAATTAACAAAAAAACTGAGCAAACTAGAATGCTATTTGGCCCTAAACAGAGAGTACACAGTGGCAGAATACCTGACCACTGTGACTGACCCAAACTTAAGGAAAGCTTTGACTATGTACAGACGCAGTGAGCATAGCCTTGCTATTGAGAAAGGCCGCTGTAGGCAGACCTGGCTCTCAAGAGAAGACAGGCTATGTGCACACTGCCCACAAAATGAGGTGGAAACTGAGCTGCACTTCCTAACCTCCTGCCAAATGTATGACCATATTAGAGACACATATTTCCCTCAGATTACAGCGATCCACAAAGAATCCGAAAACAAACCCAATTTTGATAAACTCCCTTATCTACTGGGTGAAAAACCACAGTGTGCCATCACAGCAGCAATATTTGTGACCTGTTGCCACAAGAAAAGGGCAACCAGTGAAGAACAAACACCATTGTAAATACAACCTATATATTTATTTTCCCATTTGTACTTTAACTATTTGCACATTGTTACAACACTGTATATATACACATTACATTTGAAATGTCTTTATTCTTTTGGAACTTCTGAGTGTAATGTTTACTGTTAATATTTATTGTTTATTTCACTTTTGTTTACCATCTACTTCACTTGCTTTGGCAATGTTAACAATGTCAATTGGCTATATTAAAACTGTTTAATTTGATCCTGAGTGTAGGTTATTTCCCTGACATCTGGAATCAAGGACTCATAACCCCAATCTTTAAGAACGGAGACAAATCTGACCCTAACAATTACAGAGGCATTTGTGTGAACAGTAACCTGGGGAAGGTTTTCTGTAGTATTATAAATGTAAGAGTTCTTCCTTAATAAGCACAATGTCTTGAGTAAAAGCCAAATTGGATTTATACCAAAACATTGCAAGACCGATCATATTTACACCCTGATAGATAAACATGTCGACCAAAATAACACCAAAATGTACGCTTGCTTTATCGACTTCCAAAACGCATTTGATTCTATTTGGCATACAGGACTGTTCTACAAAGTTATTGAAAGTGGTGTAGGGGGTAAAATATATCACATAATTAAATCAACTGGCAATACGTGCAGCATCAAAATTGGCAAGAAAATAACAGAATTCTTTAACCAGGGGTGGGGCCTTCGCTAGGGTTACTTTCTGAGCCCTGCACTCTTCAATATTTACATAAACGAATTGGCCACTATTCTAGAAAAATCCTCAGCCCCAGGTGTTAAGTCTCCACAATTCAGAGGTTAAATGCCTGCTCTTCACAGATGACCTATGCCAGCTGTCACCCACAGCACATGGCCTACAGCAGAGCCTGGACCTGCTAGAGCAACCCCAAAAATACTAAAATAATGATTTTCCAGAGAAGATCCAGATCTCAGGGAATTAGACCAAAGTTCTCAATTGGTCCAAAATATATAGAGTACTCCACACACTACAATTACTTAGGTTTAAAAATTAGCTCAACTGGACACCTTAATGATGCAGTGAATGAACTGAGAGAGAAAGCACGCAGGGCATTCTACGCCATTAAAAAACAAATTCAAAATGAAATACCTATTAAAATTTGGCTAAAACTAATTGAATGTGTCATTGAACCAATTGCACTTTATGGCAGTGAGGTGTGGGGTCCACTTGAAACCCTGCATGCAGAGTTCTGTAATATTCTCCTACATGTCCAGAGGAAAACTAGAAACAATGCATGCAGGGCAGAATTAGGCCAATATCCACTAATAATAAAAATTCAAAAAATAGCAGTGACCTGCTCTCATATCATTACCAAGCCCTGCAATGCCAAGAGCTGAGCAAAGAAAATAGTCCCCTCATCCAGCTGGTCCTGGGGCTGAGTTCACAAATAGGTCTACTAACACACTGAAGCCTCAGGACCAGAACATCCAATCAAATCAGAATAAACCAAATTACAACACAAAACTACATTGCTTATTGGGAAACACAAGCACAAAGTAAAATGAAGTGCTATCTGGCCCTAAATCAACAGTACACCGTGGCTAACTATTCGACCATGGTTACTGATCAAAACCTTAGAAAAACCTTGACAAAGTACAGGCTCAGTGAGCACAGCCTTGCCATTGAGAAGGGTAGACACAGGAAAACCTGGCTCCCTGTAGAGGAAAGTCTGTGCAACCACTGCACCACAGCATTTCCTGACAAAAGGTCAAAAATATAAAACAATTAGTGTCATTTCCCAAAATGTGAAACCGTATTTCAAGATTTCAAAGAGCTCTCTGATGAGAATAGGCTCCCTGTCCTGTTGGGGGAGGATGCAGAGAGCTGTGGTTGGCAGCACACTACATTGCTTCCTGCCATAAGATGAGGGACAGTGTCTGACAGACCAACCAACCTGCACATGTCCTCTATATTTTTATTGTTCAATGGATATTTTGACCCTTGGTTATTGTTGTTGCTGTTGTCCCATTTACAATATTGAGTATTATTATTTTAATTGTAAATATCCAAAGTAAGCTTTGGCAATATGTACATTGTTATGTCATGCCAATAAAGCAAATTGAATTGAACTGACAGACCGACAGAGAGAGAGACAGACCAACAGACACACACAGCGACACAGAGAGACACAGAGAGACACAGAGAGACACAGAGAGCGACAGAGAGCGACAGACAGAGAGAGCGACAGACAGAGAGAGCGACAGACAGAGAGAGCGACAGACAGAGAGAGCGACAGACAGAGAGAGCGACAGACAGAGAGAGCGACAGACAGAGAGAGCGACAGACAGAGAGAGCGACAGACAGAGAGAGCGACAGACAGAGAGAGCGACAGACAGAGAGAGCGACAGACAGAGAGAGCGACAGGCAGACAGGAGAGCGCGACAGGCAGACAGGAGAGCGCGACAGGCAGACAGGAGAGCGCGACAGGCAGACAGGAGAGCGCGACAGGCAGACAGGGAGAGCGCGACAGGCAGACAGGAGAGCGCGACAGGCAGACAGGAGAGCGCGACAGGCAGACAGGAGAGCGCGACAGGCAGACAGGAGAGCGCGACAGGCAGACAGGAGAGCGCGACAGGCAGACAGGAGAGCGCGACAGGCAGACAGGAGAGCACGACAGGCAGACAGGAGAGAGCGACAGGCAGACAGGAGAGCGCGACAGGCAGACAGGAGAGCGCGACAGGCAGACAGGAGAGCGCGACAGGCAGACAGGAGAGCGCGACAGGCAGACAGGAGAGCGCGACAGGCAGACAGGCGAGAGCGACAGGCAGACAGAGAGAGCGACAGGCAGACAGGAGAGCGACAGGCAGACAGGAGAGCGCGACACAGACAGACAGAGAGAGCGCGACAGACAGACAGACAGAGAGAGCGCGACAGACAGACAGACAGAGCAAGAGGGACATTTGTTGAATGTTGAAAACACCAAAAAGTAACCAAATCAAGTGGAATAATACAAAGCACGTTCAACCCCTAGGGCTTAAAAAACAAGCTGAAGAATACAAAGCAGAGAAGAAAGGCCTATTAAAGTTTCCACTTCCAATCAACCAACTACTTACAACACACAGACAAGAAACATGAAAAACTCCTGTGATAAAAGTAGCATTTAAGAGAAAAGCGGAGAGAGAAAGTACAGTTTAGTCCCCACTTCAAATCGTGCCACACATTTCAAAGGCAATTTTCCTCCCCTCACCGTTCATCTCCCAGTAGACTTAAGACGCAATCGTCTGCAACACTGCGCTACACTAGGCTGCCCATCTAAACAAAACCCTCCCTTCACTCACAGAAAGCTGCTTCAGCTCCTTCACTTTTAAAAGACACGTCAGTAAGTTAGCCTAGCGCTAACCTCATTAGCAAGGCAAAATCCCCTTGCAGTCATTAGAATCGACCCTAACCAGTTAGTCAGATTAGAAACTCAAACCAGAGGTGTTCCGCCCCTCCGCTGCCAATCCAGACTCCAGAGTACAGTCACTTTTTGGAGGGAAAGTTGTGTGGGGAATTAGCATTAGCATAGCTGTGCGACAATATGGCAGGCCCTGTCACTGTGCAGGCTGGATGTATGGGGCTTATTAGGAGCTTTTATTGGGCCGGAGTGGGCAACCTTGGTTCTCAGCAGCAGCACCATCAATATCCTGTCGCACTCAGGGCTGCCTGACATACACAGTGGCTCGTTACCGAGGAAGAATTTGCGGAGAGAAGATATGTTTTTCCCCCCTTACTCTCCTCCCTACACACTCCAGAGAGCAGTTCTCGCATGGTCTCTGACACTAACACTCCCAATGTGAGAAGCATTAAAGTACACACTGGATAGGAAACTGGAAAGTTTGGCTACATCCTGGTATATAGTCTCGGAAACTATGAGTGTTATGTAACGGGAGGCGTACAATATAAATAAACTACGAAAATATACTGATTTAATACGAGAATTTGAATGTATACATTATGAATGTGTATTTGCCTGTGCCAGCCTCGACAAAGAAGATATTACCAGCTAACAACAGGACTTAGTCAGAGGAAAAATTCTGAAACAAAAACAGAGTGAACATTAAAGCGATCCATGTTTTCCAATGGCAAAACATGCTGTAAACCCGCTTGAGACGGAGCATGATTCTCTCTCTCGCTCTTCCCCCTGCTCCTCTCTCCCCCCTTTCCCTCCCATCCTCCTCTCCTTTGCCAGATGTATTGTTCTGTTCCTGTGATCCTTTAATGTAGTCCAATTGAGCCGGGAATATCTTGAAGGGATTTGGCCATGGATGATTTGCGGAGGTTTAAATACTGCCGGATTTGCATCAGATTCCGAGATTCTGAGTCAAAGCTGATGAGAGCCCTCCCCTAACCCTCAGCCCCACCCCCATGGCAGGCTGCTGCCCTCTGGACTGGGGGAGATTGGGCAAATGACTCTAGAAAGGGGGCGTGGGGGCATTTTGATGGTGGATAGGGGTACAATGTGGTCACATCACATGACGAGGTTGGAAAAGACATCAGCAACTGTCGGGCTGAGCCTGGACCATGAGCTGAGGGGGATCAGCTGGTAGGCTATGGTACAGAAGCGGGGCTGGTTGCCAGGCAAAGTACCCCCATCATTGGACTGACCCAGGGACGAACCGCTGAGGCAGTGATCCCTCAGTAGTCAAGGACACGGGGAAGGTCGTGGGTCAATGTGATGAGCATTACGAGGATCGGCCACTGACTCAGTGGCTGGCTGATGCTAATGCCAACATTGGGGACATAGTAAAATGCTAAGGTGCACTCAGACAAATGAAAGGGTGTAAAACAAGCTGATGAGACAATGGGAAGTGGAAGGCTTGGTTTATTACGGCGCCTGCTCAATGTCCTACGCACAATACCAATTTCAATGAGCAGCGCAACAGGATGCGTTGCCAGGCATTGATGTGAAAGAGAGAAGGGGAGAGAGAGACTGAAGGCAAAGTAAAGCATCACATTTGAGGGGGCCTCCAAATGCTGAGCTGTACACAATCCCATTTTTCCCTGCTTAAACACACACAGACACAGAGACAGAAAAAGGGAGCGAGCGAGAGATGAAAGGAGTTCGATCTCCCCCTCTCTGTTGAGCCGGGTCCGAGGGCATCACCAGTTGCCTGAGCCGAGCCCTAGCAGTTCCCGGGCCAGAGCCATGTGGATGGATAATTACCCCTCAGGGTCCTGGGGAAGGGGGCATACTGTAGCCGGCAGCAGCAGCACAAACAACAGCTCCACACTGCAGCATCTCCTCTCTCTCCAGCTGAAAGGATTAGGGTTAGGGTTAGCGTCTCTCCAACTAAAAGGATTAGGGTTAGGGTCTCTCCAGCTGAAAGGATTAGGGGTTAGGGTTACCTTCAAAGAGAGAGCGACAGGGGGGAAAGACAATCCCCCCCCAAAGGATGTGGGGTGTAATCAGGTTGGTTATAAAGGCTTTACGGTTAAAGTCAGGGGGGGTTCTTCTCACTAGACCTAAATGCAAAGGCTACAGTCGGTGACTGGTTGACAAATCAGGCGGGTGTTTGTGTGGGTGTGCAAACTTTTGAAAGTCGCATTGGAGGTGACTTTCCACCAGACTAGGGACTGAGCCTGACTGGGGGAACGGAGCCTTCCAGTTGGCACAGCGGTGGGATGGCCTTGTCTAATTGACTGTGCCACGATGCCTTTTCACTGCACTGCCCATCCGTCAGTTTCAGCAGGTTGGTGGAGCTCTCACATGAATGATGCCACACCGCCACGTTATTATTGCGATATGAATCTTTCCCCGACGTTGCATTTTTCTCCCTCCCTCTCTCTCTCGCCTAGTTCGTGACCAGATTCCCAATGATACGGGGACAGCGGGGAGGGAGGAAATGAAGGCTGTTAAGGCTCTTCCATTGCAAAAGTGTCTGTGACTCCCGGCTCATTCATGTAAATACCAGCGTCTCCTCCAACAGCGTCCGTCTGTAGTTCAGAAAAGCTCCAGTCACTGAGTCACTAGATGCTATGTTTATATTACTGGAGCTTTTCTAAACTTTGTTCATAACTGGCACATTAGATCCCATTTCATCAAAGATGAGAAAATAGTAATTCTGTATCGCGCCAAACAATAACACACTGCATTTTCAAATTCGAATAAAATAAAATAAGCTATATAACACACTGCTTTATCTTGAGAAGAAAATACAAAAAAAAAAAAAAAAAGTTTTTCAGCTGCTGGCTAGAACTAGCTCGCTCCGGATACCTCAAGAAGAAGGATTTGGCTGTTAGCTCCAGGTTCCAGAACCTTCTCCAGGGTCCTTCACAGTGTGAGAGGCCAGGGCTGGCAGATTAACGACTGAGTGACAGGCCCTCCACACAGGGAGGGGGAGACCAGCCTGTTGCCCCACAGGAAGGCCTCTTCTCAGGGTCACTGCCACCTGTGTGCCCCATGTGAGAGAGCTAATCAGGACGGATGCACATATGGGCCCAGCGCAGGCACGACATGCAAATGTCAGGGTCAACAACATGTTCCTTGCACAGAAGCAAACATGCCTGTTACATATCGTTGCGTTACACTATCCATGGTAGAAAAAGGTTTTAACCCTAACCGACAAAAAAAGGGTTCCAGCTTTGGTAACCACCAGTTAGTTATACAAGACATCTGCGGCCTCTTGTGTGTGGTATCAAAGATTTAACTGAAAGCTGAAGGCCTCTGGGCCACAGAGACAAGGTACTTTAAATGGAGGATACAGTGGTGAAAGGCAGGCTTTCCAAACCCCACCGAGAGCGAGGGAACATTGAGCGAGCAGTCATGTTAAGTGCTAGCAAACTAAAGCAAACATACAACAAAGGAGATGTCTGATGTTATAAATTATGCATCGACAATGTTATCCTGGCACCCGAGCAAATGTGATGAACTGGAATATCTATTTCTCTTTATGATCCATGCTCAGCGAGACAATCCAAATTCTGGAAAAAAAACTGGAAAGGAACATATGCAAACTTGGTTTAGGCCTACAGAAGGGAGTTCGCTGGTTGCGTGCCCATTTCTGTAGTGATAAACGCTGCACATTCACGCTAAGCAAAGATAATTATCGACTCACACCAGTTTCTCACTCTTCCCTGCCATCTACCAATCCCAGTGCATGGAAGCGGAGGGACAAGACAAAATGTGTGGACAGAAATCCTGGCAAATCTGGGAATGCATTTTCCACTGTCTCTGCTCTGCCTCCATCTCGGTCTGCTGGAGTGAAGAGACGCCAGGCAGGGGTCTTGAGCCGACGTCAATCACGCGTTTGTAGTCCCTGCAAGCACGCAATGGTTTAGCATCTAGTGTAGAGAAAATACATGTTTATTGTTATTTAGTTTGCTTTAGGGCTGTGGTGAGAGAGGTGGGGGTTCCAGATAAAGTGGGGGAAAAGTATTTAGTCAGCCACCAATTGTGCAAGTTCTCCCACTTAAAAAGATGAGAGAGGCCTGTAATTTTCATCATAGGTACACGTCAACTATGACAGACAAAATTAGAAAAATTCCAGAAAATCACATTGTAGGATTTTTAATGAATTTATTTGCAAATTATGGTGGAAAATAAGTATTTGGTCAATAACAAAAGTTTCTCAATACTTTGTTATATACCCTTTGTTGGCAATGACACAGGTCAAACGTTTTCTGTAAGTCTTCACAAGGTTTTCACACACTGTTGCTGGTATTTTGGCCCATTCCTCCATGCAGATCTCCTCTAGAGCAGTGATGTTTTGGGGCTGTCGCTGGGCAACACAGACTTTCAACTCCCTCCAAAGATTTTCTATGGGGTTGAGATCTGAGACTGGCTAGGCCACTCCAGGACCTTGAAATGCTTCTTACGAAGCCACTCTTCGTTGTCCGGGCGGTGTGTTTGGGATCATTGTCATGCTGAAAGACCCAGCCACGTTTCATCTTCAATGCCCTTGCTGATGGAAGGAGGTTTTCACTCAAAATCTCACGATACATGGCCCCATTCATTCTTTCCTTTACACGGATCAGTCGTCCTGGTCCCTTTGCAGAAAAACAGCCCCAAAGCATGATGTTTCCACCCCCATGCTTCACAGTAGGTATGGTGTTCTTTGGATGCAACTCAGCATTCTTTGTCCTCCAAACACGACGAGTTGAGTTTTTACCAAAAAGTTCTATTTTGGTTTCATCTGACCATATGACATTCTCCCAATCCTCTTCTGGATCATCCAAATGCACTCTAGCAAACTTCAGACGGGCCTGGACATGTACTGGCTTAAGCAGGGGGACACGTCTGGCACTGCAGGATTTGAGTCCCTGGTGTTACTGATGGTAGGCTTTGTTACTTTGGTCCCAGCTCTCTGCAGGTCATTCACTAGGTCCCCCTGTGTGGTTCTGGGATTTTTGCTCACCGTTCTTGTGTGGAGCCCCAGATCGAGGGAGATTATCAGTGGTCTTGTATGTCTTCCATTTCCTAATAATTGCTCCCACAGTTGATTTCTTCAAACCAAGCTGCTTACCTATTGCAGATTCAGTCTTCCCAGCCTGGTGCAGGTCTACAATTTTGTTTCTGGTGTCCTTTGACAGCTCTTTGGTCTTGGCCATAGTGGAGTTTGGAGTGTGACTGTTTGAGGTTGTGGACAGGTGTCTTTTATACTGATAACAAGTTCAAACAGGTGCCATTAATACAGGTAACGAGTGGAGGACAGAGGAGCCTCTTAAAGAAGAAGTTACAGGTCTGTGAGAGCCAGAAATCTTGCTTGTTTGTAGGTGACCAAATACTTATTTTCCACCATAATTTGCAAATAAATTCATAAAAAATCCTACAATGTGATTTTCTGGATTTTTTTCCCTCAATTTGTCTGTCATAGTTGACGTGTACCTATGATGAAAATTACAGGCCTCTCTCATCTTTTTAAGTGGGAGAACTTGCACAATTGGTGGCTGACTAAATACTTTTTTCCCCCACTGTATCTCTAATCTGCTGCTTGGGAGAACTGGCAGATCCCACTGAGGAAGCAAGAGAGGGATTAACATGGGAACAACGGTCTCACCTGATGTGATTGAACACTGTTCACGGTTACTTTTGCACGGTACTTGAGCAACTATCTTATCCGCAGTCATCGATATTGGCAGATTTGTCGAAAGGCGCAAGTGGTTTCCTCAAGTAAAATGGGATGCAATCCATTCATATTACCCTATCAGTTAGAGTTCATTAATGAGGACGTTTCATACTTCAAATGGCCACTTATTGGAATGCGCTTAATCTCAAGATACCAAGTGTGGTGCGGTGAGTCTGAGTGGCTAACCAGGTCTATGAGCAGGGCACAAGGGTGAGAGGACAGATAAACCACTAGAACTAGCAGGATGATAATAGGGTCCAGAGGGAGAGGGCAGAGGGCAGGCCCTTCCCCAGGGTAGCCCTTCCCCAGGGTAGCCCTTCCCCAGGGTAGCCCTTCCCCAGGGTAGCCCTGTCAGTCAGCCACGTTTGAAGCTGCCGCATTCAGACACAAAGAGACATAGCCTTAGTGTTCTAAAGCAGAGCCTTTGAGTTCTAAAGCAGAGGTCAGTAAAGTAAAAGCAAGCAATTAGCAGTATTAACATCCATGCAGAAATAAAGCAGGTGGAAGGGAAGAGGGGGGTGGAATTGGAGGTCTGTAACCCATCAGGTTTAAATGGTTTCTGTGTCTAACCTCCCAATCCAAACACTTAATTAGCTTGATTATGGTATTAAGAGCCGGGTGGAAAGTATGCCAGGTGGATTTGAAAATCTACTCTGCGATAGAGTTTTAAGCCTCGTTTGAGCCAGCTAGTGTGTCCCTAGATACAAGATGTTTATGTAGTTTCTATGCGCACAGACAGAGGAAATTCATCCGGCTGCTTTCATTGGTCAAGCGAATATCGCGTCATCAGCCAGTACTGAGTGTGTGTGTGTGGGGGGGGGGGGGAGTTAGAGGCTCGGGGCCTAGGACGCTCCCGTTTCCCCATGATCCCTTTCTCCAGGTCCCGAGGCAGTTGTTTGAGCCTGAGTCGGAGTGACACGTCTTACTAAAACTGGAATGATATGCAGGTGCAGACCGGTTGTTTTGGTGGGTACGTTACTGGGCATCTACCTTTTCAAATCATTATAGTTCCTAACAGACTAAACCACTAGACAATGCATACCGCGCGTTCCGCATGAATGCCAGCCATTTCCTTGCGGGCTAAATCCCATGCAAGGAAGATAATTATGTTTCTTCTCTCTAAAAGACAATACTGCAGTCTTATTTGCAAGTAAGGAGAGTAAACATCATTAATTGGAGAGGCACACATGGATGGAAACCGCCAGATGGTGTTTTGTACTCATTTGTCATACCACGGCTGATAGGGGGAGGTGCGAACGATTATGCGCTAGAAGGAAGAAAAGGTGTTTATTGATGGCGGAGAACTGGGCAGCCCGTGATCAAGCGTCCACCAGGCCGACCGGTGCCTCGTGTTCCTGGCCGAGCTGGGCGGACGTGGCACACGATGCCCTGCAGACCACAACGCCTGGTGTGCATTATGGACCATCTGTCTCCAGAACAAGATGCCCCCAATTTTTCCTCAGTGGAAAGAGTGAAGGCTGGATGAGTGAGAGGGAGGTCTCAAACCTGGCACTGCAGTCTGGAGCTGGTGAGATGACAGGAGCGCGAGCTGAACAAAATTGCAATTCTGAGTCTCATACTGAGAGAGAAACTGCAGAAGCGTGTTATCCTTCGAGACATCAACTTGTATGGTGTCTGAAGCTGTATGAGATCGCAGTTGACAATAAGATAAAAGATAGCTTGACTAAAATATATCTGTTAAAAATCTGAATCCAAGGCCGAAATACTGTACAAGGCTGAAAGACCAACAAAAATAAATGTAAAAAAGAGAAGAGGACAGTGTCCCTGCTGTGAAGCAGATTATGTATCAGTCTGGGGGCTGCTCTGCTCAAGCTGCTAATACAGTCACTTTGTTCCCGGCAAGGACGGGTCCATTCAGGGAGAGACGCCGCAAGCTTTGTGGGGGCGCAGTGCATTCTCTTTCTTTCGCTCTCCCTTTTCCCCCCCTCTTCTCTACCCCTCCTTTCCTGGAATTTCATGGTTTTCTGGAAGATTCAGGAGGACAGGGGAGAGAGAGAGAAGCCGGCTGACTATCTCTTTTAAACTTTGTGCCTCAAAGCAGCCGCAGAGCTGAAACAAAACATTACAAAACAATGAAGCTATAACAACGATGGCAGCTAACTGCGCCCACGCAACGGCTTGAACTTCCCTGAGCTCCCAAGTTGCAACTTCAATGAAAACACCGAACCCTCGCGTGCTTTATCTCGACCGCCCGAGGACAAGGGTCCTCACAACAGACAGACAAATAAACTAAAGCGTAAATGAGGATGCTAATTACTGGATCCCAGACGCTTCTTTTTAACCTCAAAGACAAACTGAACAATGCAGTGTAATGTGCTAACACGTGTAGCTTATTTTTTATGTTAATACTGTACAAGTGGTTAGTGCAGTAAGGGTTTAGCCTACAGTAGCACTGGCATTGAGTTATGATTAATAGTAGACAGACATACTAGCAAATGCATTTATTTCCAGGAAAATTATCTTTCGAGTGGTAAGTGTGTCTATAAGGAGACTGGTCATTGCTTGGATGTCAATTTTTCCAAGAAGCCCTTCAAATAGATGCAGCAGTGGCCCGGGGAGCCAATCAGGATTAATTAGACCCATAATGTCCAGCAGACACCTCTGTCAATCACTCACACAGCCACCTCTGCCACACAACAAACAGTGTCACCTTGACTTCCATCACAACTGCCAACCCCTCTTCTCCAGTAAAAGCATATCTGCTATAGATCTAAATGAGCTGCCTGTCCCCCAACACGCTAAACACCACTACTGTCCCCCAACACGCTAAACACCACTACTGTCCCCCAACACGCTAAACACCACTACTGTCCCCCAACACGCTAAACACCACTACTGTCCCCCAACACGCTAAACACCACTACTGTCCCCCAACACGCTAAACACCACTACTGTCCCCCAACACGCTAAACACCACTACTGTCCCCCAACACGCTAAACACCACTACTGTCCCCCAACACGCTAAACACCACTACTGTCCCCCAACACGCTAAACACCACTACTGTCCCCCAACACGCTAAACACCACTACTGTCCCCCAACACGCTAAACACCACTACTGTCCCCCAACACGCTAAACACCACTACTGTCCCCCAACACGCTAAACACCACTACTGTCCCCCAACACGCTAAACACCACTACTGTCCCCCAACACGCTAAACACCACTACTGTCCCCCAACACGCTAAACACCACTACTGTCCCCCAACACGCTAAACACCACTACTGTCCCCCAACACGCTAAACACCACTACTGTCCCCCAACACGCTAAACACCACTACTGTCCCCCAACACGCTAAACGCCACTACTGTCCCCCAACACGCTAAACGTCACTACTGTCCCCCAACACGCTAAACACCACTACTGTTCCCCAACACGCTAAACACCACTACTGTCCCCCAACACGCTAAACACCACTACTGTCCCCCAACACGCTAAACACCACTACTGTCCCCCAACACGCTAAACACCACTACTGTCACCCAACACGCTAAACACCACTACTGTCCCCCAACACGCTAAACATCACTACTGTCCCCCAACACGCTAAACACCACTACTGTCCCCCAACACGCTAAACACCACTACTGCTATTTACGTGTGGCTAAGAGAGGGAGGTGTGATAGTGATGGGGTGGTGATGGGTGTGATGGGGTGGTAATGGTGGTGGTGGGTGTGATAGTGGTGGTGGGTGTGATAGTGGTGGTGGTGATGGTGATGGGTGTGATGGTGGCACGGGAAAACAAGACTGCAGGGCTTTCAACCTCCTAAAGAGGAAACCAATTGGTCAGGTTTTTAACAGATTTGAAAAGCTAATTACTGTGGTGGAAGTAATCTGAGAAGCAGCCCATTCTCTCCCTCTGATTCTGAGCTCTGATTCGCCCTCTGGAATATTTAGACATCAGCTCCTGGATTCAATTATCCAGAAGTCGTTTAGATGCATCTCCCTCTGCCATCGTTACTACCGGCGATTAACCGAGCGTGTCGTCAGCGGCACCAAAGTAATCTGACACCGGGTTTGGCCTTTACCGCAGCTTAGACTCCCACAATCTTCCAAAGCCTAGGGAGCATCTTGACAGGGGCGATGGGCATGCTGACAGTCTGGTAGGCCAATTCCGAAGACAAAAAAAAACATGAAAATAACATTATGCTGCTGCTGCCTGTGCCGTGTTAAACGTCGACATGAAGGCCAGCTGAGAAATAACAGCAGAAACTGCTGGATAACGCTAAAATAACCCACTGGAGGTAATAATAATAACAAGAATTTAGTGGGTGCTTATACAGTATTTGTTTTATCCCACACATGTACAAGTGTGTATTAATACGCATGAATTGGAAATGTGTTTTTTTACATATCCCGTTGATAACGGCATATGCAACATTAACTGCTAGGCTACCTGCCGCAAGGTTGTGAAAAGTTCGAGACACCATCGGAGACTGGGGTCACAGCCAGGGTCTGCCATTATCAACGGCGACCCTGAAGAAATTAGGGTTAAGTGCCTTGCTCATATGCGCATTGACAGATTTTTCACATTGTCGGCTCGGGGATTCGAACTAGCGACCTTTCGGTTACTGGCTCAACACTAACCGCTCCTTGCTGTACCTGAGCAGTAAGAAAATAACCTCAACTAATATCCATACTGTGGAGCTGATTTTCCATGGGAAATTATGTGTGTGGGTCTTACAGTGGGAGGCAGATGGCCAGAGTGATGGGCGACAGAGACATTCATTGATCGTCACGGTTGGGCATCTGAGCTGAAGACTTTGAGAGCGAAGCCTCGTCTTTACGGCAAGGGCACAGCGAGGAGAGGTAGTAATATTGTTACGGGGGTGAGCACCATCCATCAATTAAGCAAACAAATATAACGGTCAAGTACAACAAACTGATCAAATTAGGGCAATATATAATATATGACAGTTGGCAGCAGCTTGGTGTGAACGTGAATCCCTGCATACTTTTGTAAGTACCGTGGCAAATGTGTTCAGCCTTCCTAGCTTCTCCTTTTCAAGACTAGACCAAGTATCTCAATAGGGTATATTTCTATATGACAGCACTACACAAACCTTGCTGCATTGGATGTTAATGAAATGGTTTCTATAATAGCTAATACAGACACACACACACACACACACACATATATACACATATACACACACATATATTATATATATATATTATACATACATACACACCTACTCATTCCACGGTTTATCTTTATTTATCCTTGTCCTGTTGAAAAACAAATGATAGTCCCACTAAGCGCAAACCAGATGGGATGGCGTATCGCTGCAGAACGCTGTGGTAGCCATGCTGGTTAAGTGTGCCTTGAAATCTAAATAAATCACTGACAGTGTCACCAGCAAAGCATCCCCACACCATAACACCTCCTCCGCCATGCTTCACGGTGGGAACCACACATGCGGAGATCATCCGTTCACCTACTGTGCATCTCACGGCAGTTGGAACCAAAAATCTCAAATTTGGACTCATCAGACCAAAGGACAGATTTTCACCAGTCTAATGTCCATTGCTCATGTTTCTTGGCCCATACAAGTGTCTTCTTCTAATCGGTGTCCTTTAGTAGTGGTTTCTTTGCAGCAATTCGACCATGAAGGCCTGATTCACGCAGTCTCCTCTGAACAGTTGATGTTGAGATGTGTCTGTTACTTGAACTCTGAAGCATTTATTTGGGCTGAAATTTCTGAGGCTGGTAACTCTAATGAACTTATTCTCTGCAGCAGAGGTAACTCTGGGTCTTCCTTTCCTGTGGCGGTCCTCATGAGAGCCAGTTTCATCTGCACTTGAAGAAACTTTCAAAGTTCTTGAAATGTTCCATATTGACTGAGCTTCATGTTGTTTATTTTTGCTTATTTGAGCTGTTCTTGCCATAATATGGACTTGGTCTTTTACCAAATAGGGCTATATCCCCCCCCCCCTACCTTGTCACAACACAACTGATTGGCTCAAATGCATTAAGAAGGAAAGAAATTCCACAAATTAACTATTAACAAGGCACACCTGCATTCCTGGTGACTACCTAATTTATTTCACCTTTATTTAACCAGGTAAACCAGCTGAGAACAAGTTCTCATTTACAACTGCGACCTGGCCAAGATAAAGCAAAGCAGTGCGATAAAAACAACAACACAAGTGTTACATATGGGGTAAACAAAACATACAGTTAATAACACAATAGAAAATATATATACAGTGTGCAAATGTAGCAAGTTATGGAGGTAAGGCAATAAATAGGCCATAGTGCAAAATAATTACAATTTAGTATTAACACTGGAATGATAGATGTGCAAGAGATTATGTGCAAATAGAGATACTGGGGTGCAAATTAGCAAAATAAATACAATATGGGGATGAGGTAGTTGGGTGGGCTAATTTCAGATGGGCTGTGTACAGGTGCAGTGATCGGTAAGGTGCTCTGACAACTGATGCTGAAAGTTAGTGAGGGAGATAAGAGTCTCCAGCTTCAGAGATTTTTGCAGTTCGTTCCAGTTATTGGTAGCAGAGAACTGGAAGGAATGGCAGCCAAAGGAGGTGTTGGCTTTGGGGATGACCAGTGAGATATACCTGCTGGAGCGCATACTACGGGTGGGTGTTGCTATGGTGACCAATGAGCTAAGATAAGGCGGGGATTTGCCTAGCAGTGATTTATAGATTACCTGGAGCCAGTGGGTTTGGCGACGAATATGTAGTGAGGGCCAGCCAACAAGAGCGTACAGGTCACAGTGGTGGGTAGTATATGGGGCTTTGGTGACAAAACAGATGGCACTGTGATAGACTACATCCGATTTGCTGAGTAGAGTGTTGGAGGCTATTTTGTAAATGACATCGCCAAAGTCAAGGATCGGTAGGATAGACAGTTTTACGAGGGCATGTTTGGCAGCATGAGTGAAGGAGGCTTTGTTGCGAAATAGGAAGCCGATTCTAGATTTAACTTTGGATTGGAGATGCTTAATGTGAGTCTGGAAGGATAGTTTACAGTCTAACCAGATACCTAGGTATTTGTAGTTGTCCACATACTCTAGGTCAGACCCGCCGAGAGTAGTGATTCTAGTCGGGTGGGCGGGTGCCAGCAGCGTTCGATTGAAGAGCATGCATTTAGTTTTACTAGTGTTTAAGAGCAGTTGGAGGCTACGGAAAGAGTGTTGTATGGCATTGAAGCTCATTTGGAGGTTTGTTAACACAGTGTCCAATGAAGGGCCAGATGTATACAAAATGGTGTCGTCTGCGCAGAGGTGGATCTGAGAGTCACCAGCAGCAAGAGCGACATCATTGATATACACAGAGAAAAGAGTCGGCCCGAGAATTGAACCCTGTGGCACCCCCATAGACTGCCATAGGTCCAGACAACATGAAGCTGGTTGAGAGAATGCCAAGAGTGCGCAAAGCTGTGGCTACTTTGAAGAATCTCAAATATAAAATATATTTTAATTTGATTAACACTGTATTGGTTACTACATGATTCCATATGTGTTATTTCATAGTTTTGATGTCTTCACTATTATTCTACAAATATAGAAAATAGTAAACATAAAGAAAAACCCTTGAATGAGTAGGTGTGTCCAAACTTTTGACTGGTACTGTACACACACGCACACACATTGAGTGTACCCCCCTCTCTGATATCACTTTTGGGTGACACTCGGCTGTTTTGATCATCTCCTGCCTGCTTTGAGGTAATCACACTAACCCTAATCCGAGTGCCAATTCATCCATTCCTCTGTCACTGGGAACAGGAGGATCACATAGGCTACCTGGCTCGAATCACTTTGACTAGGATGCCACAGGGGGTTAGTGCAGGTGCTCTGCAGGGCTATGCTGGAGGCAGTGTTTAGGGTCTTATTACCCAGTAGACATGACATGAGAGCAAGGCTCTGTGGCACACATCAGCAGCAAGATGAGGCGGGTGGCAGTGGGGTTGAGGGGAGAGAGGAGGGGGTGTGAAGGGCTGGATCAGTAGTATAAAGCCACACTTGAAAGAGCAGCTCAATCAAACTCCCCCTCCCGTCATTTCTTGTCTCTCATCTCTCCCTCCAGTTTGTGGGGAGTTGAAAAGTTCACGGGACCGGGAGCTGTGAGGCGGAATAGCTGAACCTTTGCAACTTCCCATCAGCACCCTCTCCTTGCTGTCAGTCAAGCTCCCTGGCTCGTGGGGTGGGAGTGGTCTAGAGAGGGGTGGGACATACGTCACACCACCCACAACGCCTGTTTCAATATCAGCCAACACATAAATCAACTAGCAGAGGCTCCCATTTCAATTTCAAACTGCCATCAGAAATCAGGCTTACTTACTTCAGCACAAGGGTGTCAGTTTTTGTTACAAGACGAGGCTGAAATAGCTATTGCCACAAGGCCAAACAGACAACTATAGTCAGCGTCTCATCCTTCTCTCAAGACAACAACCCCAGCCAGGTCTGACGGGGAGCGTAAAGAATTTCCTTGAAAGTAAAAAAAAACTGTGACCCCATTTGTTTCCCAAGCGATTTAATAAAGACACTTTCACGCTGCCAAATGCAGAGAAGATGCCCTTCATTAAAAAGTGTGTTGCTGGGTAGACATTGCCACAGCTTTAATCCAATTTAGTTTAGCACGTTAAAGGGCATTACTGCCAGCCCGGGCTGCCCACCCACCCACGGTGACAATGACAACACTAGAGAGGAGAGAGAAGAGAGAGAGAGCCCCTGGGGGACTTAATGGGGAGATAAACCCCAATGAGCCTCCATTCTGGGAAGCCACAAAGGACTATCACAAGTAATAGTAGAGATACTCCACTTAGCCAACAACAAACTAGGCAGCTTCACGGCAGCTTCTGAACTATATTTTTTAGCCCTACATAGAAATGGAAGGGGCTTGTCGCTGTGCTGATACGAACTGGCACAACGCCAGCGAGGGTTGTATAATAGGGAAATTACTTTTGAATTACTAGAACGGATCATTAACTAAACTTTCCTGTGATAAAAGGTAGAGGGAAAACCTCCATTACTGCTCTCCTCACTTGACATCAAAGTGAGCTTACGCATGACAGCATAACGTAAGATATATTTACGGAAGAATTCTATTTCTGGTGACACTCAGCTTGACTATAAGCGTGGCTCTTTGCGGCTGATTACTTCAGAGGGGAAGCGAGGGATGAGCGGTGTACATGCATGTTTATTCATCTCCCGCCCACCCTGGCTGACAGTGACTCATGCTGCGTCATCCACACAGACAGTACAGTCACTCGCCGCCATCGCTGCTTCAACCTCTGGTGTCGTACGCCGTGAGAGGTTGAAATTCTTCCTCGCTCATAAACAGCAACAAAGAGAAATGGGAATGATGGAGGATTGAGGATTCATCTCAAAACAAGGGAGAAAGGAATTGAGCTGAGGCTTTATTCTCTCTGTTGCCAATGGACTGAAACCATTCTAGTGATGCCAGGGCTCTGGGAGAGAGTGTAACCAAACTGTGCCGGGGGTCCCTGCGTGGTGACGTGATGGGCCCCTGATGGCCCCCGTCCATCCCCTGAAATAAACCCGTTTACGAAAGGGTGGCGGCTTGGCCTGCTGAGCCTTGGCCCAGTTTCCGCGGGTCAGCACCCCCTCCACCTCGCTTCCTGACAGGGGATCCGGAGGTGCAGCTGTCCGGCCGGTCTGTTCGCCGCGGGCAACCGGGCACTGCGGCTGCGCAGTCCATGCCTCCTGATGGCCATCTCCGGCATCATGTGAGGAAGTGAACGCAGGGGAAATATGGCGCTCACACTCTCACAGGGCGCATACTGCCGTCTGTTTTTTCCACTGGGTTGAGGATGAAAGTGACATGCCTTGTTCTAGTCCTTTCTCCAGGCAAACTGAAATGTTGGCTTATCGTGATAGCCTGCTTGTGTTCATGTTTACAGCTACCCCACTGTGTAACACAGACTAGGGGAGTGCCGACCTGGCCATACTCATATTTGTAATCATAACCGTAAATTGGCAGTTGATAGTCTGATCGGATGATTCTCAAGATCGGAAAACACAAAAGCGTTTTAATATGCCTAAGTAGATGTTGGCAAAATAGCCATCTCCCTGCCGGTTTCTAGACCAGAAAAGCTGCAGATTAGGAGCAGAGGGTGTATCTGTCTCTTCAACTTGCTGTGGGAAGACAAGTTTGTGGTCACTCCGTCAGAACGCACATCAGCGTTTTCCCCTTTTCCCTTACCCTCGCCCCGCTTGTTAGATACTTTGCTAGCAAACGTCCTCGCCATTTGATTTATCGTAGTAGCAGGCTAACAGGAGACAGCAATCTATATGATCACACTGAAACATGTGAGGAGAAGTGAGCAGGTGAAATTATGAAGCTAAGTGAGTAGAAGGAGAAATACAGCTTCGCTATATCCAATCAGAGCAGCAGGATCAATGTACAGCCCGCCCTTCTCTTTACAGATAGGCAAACTAGCCAGTTGACTTATTTAGACCACACAAAATCTCACTTAATTGAAAGATGCCCGCTGGCACCCAAAAATATATTTTTTCCCTATCACGGAAAATAACAAAATAAATAGGATAAATCAGGACAATTGCCCATTACTAACCCTCATGGCAGTACTACTCACCGCGGGCACCAAACTGACTAACCCTCATGGCAGTACTACTCACTGCGGGCACCAAACTGACTAACCCTCATGGCAGTACTACTCACTGCGGGCCTTAAACTGACTAACCCTCATGGCAGTACTACTCACCGCGGGCACCAAACTGACTAACCCTCATGGCAGTACTACTCACTGCGGGCCTTAAACTGACTAACCCTCATGGCAGTACTACTCACCGCGGGCACCAAACTGACTAACCCTCATGGCAGTACTACTCACGCGGGCCTTAAACTGACTAACCCTCATGGCAGTACTACTCACCGCGGGCACCAAACTGACTAACCCTCATGGCAGTACTACTCACTGCGGGCCTTAAACTGACTAACCCTCATGGCAGTACTACTCACGGCGGGCCTTAAACTGACTAACCCTCATGGCAGTACTACTCACCGCAGGCACCAAACTGACTAACCCTCATGGCAGTACTACTCACCGCGGGCACCAAACTGACTAACCCTCATGGCAGTACTACTCACTGCGGGCCTTAAACTGACTAACCCTCATGGCAGTACTACTCACGGCGGGCCTTAAACTGACTAACCCTCATGGCAGTACTACTCACCGCAGGCACCAGGAGCTTCTTGACCTCCTCTAAGGCTCTCTTCATCTTCATCTCGGAGCGCGTCTGTGTGTCCTCCACCGTGATCAGGACGTGCAGCTCCTCGTTCAGATGTTCCCAGTTGGGCTTGCCTCTGTTCTGCTCCTCCTGCGAAAGACAAGAAGCGAGAGAATAGAGAGATTTGAGTGGATGGGGGGCAGCAGCGTGACAGGCCAAGGCCCTTTAGAAATCTGGCTTCAACTTTGAAAGGACATACTGCTTTATTAGAGCCCCACATCAAAAGGGTGACAGCTATTCCTATAGCAATTCAAAATCTGAGGAGAATGTATGTACATCAGAGGGCCGCAGGGTTTTAATCTGACCAACCTTTTCAGAGGAGACCTACAGTGCTGTCGACACACTGACATGGTGGGTGGGTGAGACAGGACAATTGGGCCCAGGTAACAATGGGCCCCTGAGAGAGCCGTTTACCTCACTCTGAAAAGGGGGACGCGAAGCACTTCGAGGTGTTAAATTGTGACAGTGGTGCTCCTCAAAAAGGAAGGACAGGCTTTATTCACAAGCTGATGATCAAGCCGCGTGGAAGCTTAAGAGGGCCATTTCAATCTGAACACAATGGGGCCCAGCGTTAGACTCATGGCAGTACTACTCACGGCGGGCCTTAAACTGCGTTAGACTGGCGAGGCTGCGAGTGAGGAAAAGGAATAGGTCAATTCAATATGTAAGTCTTCACACCTAGCTTTAAAACCCCCCGCATACCTATCTTTAAAAAAAACCTGCACACTCAATTCTGACACACTCTCCCAATTTACCTGGTTCTTTTGAGACGTTTGCTGACAGCGCTGCGCCGCACAAAGAGCTCTAAAAAGCTTTGGGTCACACCGGTATGGCAGCTTACCATTGTGTGTGTGTGTAGGGGGGTCTTAGCTCACCATTTCCTCTAAGCCTTTGTGACTATGAACGTTTACTAATACGCCGCGCCAAGCCAGAGTGGAGATGGCATGCTGCCGATCGCCCGCCTCCTCTGCTGAGAGCGAGCCGTTGCCATGATACTGCTCTTTGCCACACTCCGCCGTCTCACACGAACACAGTGGGAAAATTAAGTTCAATATTCCTCTCTCGTGTTTACCTTTTCCACATGGGGAGCAGGGCATATTTTTAAACTGGCAGAAGCCAAAATGATTTCACAATGGGCTGTTTGCTTGTGGCCTATTGTCGAGTCACGGTGATGGTGAGTCAACAGTTTGTTGAGGGATGGACACGAGCTAACTGTCATTTTTAGGTGTGTGTGACTGCGAGAGAGAGGAGATGGGGAGTGAATGAACACTAAACAGAGAGACAGCTGAAACCAGCTGAGAGACATACTGCCAAGTAATGGAGTTTGCCAAAATATGAACATTATGACAACGTCTATAAAAGGCAATGACTTGCTTGTGTGGCGCCCTGAACCTCCCGTCTAAACTTGAGCTCAATAAATCCTAGACCAAGGTTATGCTCTTAACACTGAAGACGCCACACATTTGACTGGTCCCTTCTGGTTTGTTTTATTGGAAGAGGAAAGTTCCATAGCCCTCGACAGGGGTAGCTGGTGTGGTCAGCTGGTGACTTATTCACCTGGGCGAGTCTAAAAAATACTATTTATATCAACACGGTGTCGGAATGCAAATTTCACAACTAAGCGACTTTTGTAGCCAGCCGTGCCTCTAGCTCGCCCAGTCCCCAAGGGTTCCTGAATAGCACCTCTTAGCCACGGGTGATGGGACTTGGGGGGCAACAGAGGGCATGACAGGCTAAGTAAGGTAAGGCTAGCTATGCCCGGAACAAAGGAGCTACACTTAAACGTTTACAGAGGTCTCTTAAATACCTGTCAGAAGGAACTAAAAAAGGGGGAACTAAACGTTGAAGGTCTAATAAATATCGCAACAGTCCCAAATGCTCTTGCCATGTCCAAGCGTTTCTGGATTTCACCTCCATCTATTCCAAGAAGAGCACTAGAGGAACTATCTGTAGACATTTCTGCTTTTCTCATTAGTCTAAAAGCTTTTATACAAGCTTCATAAAGCATGAGAAAGCATTGGTTAAATCAAGACATATCACCTCTAAAATGCTGAACGACAATCCAAGTCCCCTCCTCCTCCCTTCTACAGACCTCTGGAGACCTTCTCCCATTCCTCACTTCCCTCGTCAGCTCATCACTGACCACTGGCTGTCTCCCCTTTGATTTCAAAATGGCATAAGTTGCTCCCCTCCTCAAGAAGCAAACACTTGACATCGTGAACCATCAGATCCTCCTCGCCACCCTTTCAGGGCTGGGCATCTCAGGCTCTGCACACTATTGGATTGCATCCTACCTGGCAGGCCGTTCCTACCAGGTGACGTGGAGAGGATCTGTGACTGCACCACATACTCTCCCTACTGGTGTCCACCAGGGCTCTGTTCTAGGCCCTCTCCTCATCTCGGTATACACCAAGTCACTCGGCGCAGTCATATCACCACATGGTCTGTCCTATCATTGTTATGCGGATGACACTCAACGACTTTTCTCATTCACCCCTTCTGACACCCAGGTGGCTACACGCATCGCTGCGTGCCTGGCAGATATCTCAGCCTGGATGTCGGCTCACCACCTCAAGCACAACTTCCTCCTTGGGAAGGCCTGCCCGCTCCAAGACCTCTCCATCACGGTTGACAACTCCCAGAGTGCAAAGAACCCTTGGCGTGACTCTGGACAACACCCTGTCGTTCTCTGCCAACATCAAAGCAGTGACTCGCTCCTGCAGGTTCATGCTCTACAACATCCGTAGAGTACGACCCTACCTCACACAAGAAGCAGCGCAGGTCCTAATCCAGGCACTTGTCATCTCCCATCTGGACTACTGCAATTCGCTGTTGGCTGGGTTCCCCACTTGTGCCATCAAACCCCTGCAACTTATCCAGAATGCTGTAGCCCGCCTGGTGTTCAACCTTCCCAAATTCTCCAATGCCACCACGCTCCTCTGCACACTCCACTGGCTTCCAGTCGAAGCTCGCATCCACTACAAGACCATGGTACTTACCTATGGAGCAGCAATGGTGGAACCAGCTTCCCCCTGAAGCTAAGACCACAGATTCCATGGCCATCTTCCAAAAACATCTCAAACCCTACCTCTTCAAAGAGTATTTTAAATAATCCCAAAGCAACCCCCCCACCCCCCTCACACCTCCTCCTCACCCTTTTGTGAACTAAACATTTGCATTTGAGTGTTTCCCCTTACTAATTCCAAATTTGCTGTTATCTACTTTGAGGAAAAATAAAAATGTATTTACTATGACTGTGATATGTGGTTGTCACACCTAGCTATCTTAAGATGAATGCACTAACTAAGTCGCTCTGGATAAGAGCGTCTGCTAAATGACTAAAATGTAAAAGCTTGTTGTGCCAAATGTGCAATCAAACCTATCAATTGCCAATCCAGTTGATAGCTTGAGCATTAAATCTAGAGAGCTGAACCAATCCGAGCTGGCACAAGACGTTGAAATTCTGGGCCTTGCACTGACGGTTCATTCAACTTGGAACTCACACTTCACTTGCAGATTCTGTGGTGACTTTGCCCTTTCTGTGATGAGGTGTTGCATTGCAGTGAGCCGCATATGAAGACCTGGTTAGAGGAAACGACAAACTAAGCCCTGAAAACCAATTTTTAAAAATGACACAGAAAGAGCTGCTGTTTTCATAACCACCTTCAAAAGGGAGTTCTTCAGGAGTTGGGCTGTGATCATAGTAGCATGAACACATGGTCTCCAGCCTCTTTTTTCCACATGTATTTGCTGTGGAGTCCCTCCCTGATTTAGGCCTCGTTTGATCAGAGGATGAAGCGTCATTTTACATTTACATTTAAGTAAGGTAGCTTAGTGGTTAAGAGCGTTGTGCCAGTAACCGAAAGCTCGCTGGTTCTAATCCCCGAGCCGACTAGGTGAAAAATCTGTCGATGTGCCCTTGAGCAAGGCACTTAACCCTAATTGCTCCTGTAAGTCGCTCTGGATAAGAGCGTCTGCTAAATGACTAAAATGTAATGTAAAATGTAAATTTAGCAGACGCTCTTATCCAGAGGGACTTACAGTTAGTGAGTGCATACATTATTTTATTTTTCATACTGGCCCGCCGTGGGAATTGGCGTTGCAAACGCCATGCTCTACCAACTGAGCTACATCCCTGCCGGCCATTCCCTCCCCTACCCTGGACGACGCAGGGCCAATTATGCGCCGCCCCATGGGTCTCCCGGTCGCGGCCGGCTACGACAGAGCCTGGATTCGAACCAGGATCTCTAGTGGCACAGCTAGCACTGCGATGCAGGGCCTTAGACCACTGCGCCACTCGGGAGGCGTCATCCCAGGGACAAGTTATTATCCTGTGTTTGTCTCCCGTCTGCTCCTATTCTATCTGCTCTGTCACATCAATGATGGTGATGTGGAGGGAACAGAGCGGTGACTTAAGATGACTGACTGTTCACATTATGAGAGGTGCTTCGTTATTGAGAACGGCCATTAAACTTTGCATTGCCTTTTTTTTTTTTTAAAGGTACAGGTTATCAAGTGAACAATTACCTAAAATCGGTCCTCTTTCTAACAACGCTCAAGGCCCATGGGGGGAAATGGGGCTGGAGTCAATATGTGCAGCCTCAAACTTCTAATTGACTTGACTGCATTTTTGTGATCTTTTACTTAATAGACTTTAAATAGACGCTGACCTACAGTGAGGGAAAAAAGTATTTGATCCCCTGCTGATTTTGTACGTTTGCCCACTGACAAAGACATGATCAGTCTATAATTTTAATGGTAGGTTTATTTGAACAGTGAGAGACAGAATAACAACAACAAAATCCAGAAAAATGCATGTCAAAAATGTTATCAATTGATTTACATTTTAATGAGGGAAATAAGTATTTGACCCCCTCTCAATCAGAAAGATTTCTGGCTCCCAGGTGTCTTTTATACAGGTAACGAGCTGAGATTAGGAGCACACTCTTAAAGGGAGTGCTCCTAATCTCATCTTGTTACCTGTATAAAAGACACCTGTCCACAGAAGCAATCAATCAATCAGATTCCAAACTCTCCACCATGGCCAAGACCAAAGAGCTCTCCAAGGATGTCAGGGACAAGATTGTAGACCTACACAAGGCTGGAATGGACTACAAGATCTTCGCCAAGCAGCTTGGTGAGAAGGTGACAATAGTTCGTGCGATTATTTGCAAATGGAAGAAACACAAAAGAACTGTCAATCTCCCTCGGCCTGGGGCTCCATGCAAGATCTCACCTCGTGAAGTTGCAATGATCATGAGAACAGTGAGAAATCAGGCCAGAACTACACGGGAGGATCTTGTCAATGATCTTAAGGCAGCTGGGACCATAGTCACCAAGAAAACAATTGGTAACACACTACGCCGTGAAGGACTGAAATCCTGCAGCGCCCGCAAGGTCCCCCTGCTCAAGAAAGCACATATACAGGGCCGTCTGAAGTTTGCCAATAAACATCTGAATGAAAGTGTTGTGGTCAGATGAGACCAAAATCAAGCTCTTTGGCATCAACTCAACTCGCCGTGTTTGGAGGAGGAGGAATGCTGCCTATGAACCCAAGAACACCATCCCCACCGTCAAACATTTTGCTTTGGGGGTGTTTTTCTGCTAAGGGGACAGGACAACTTCACCGCATCAAAGGAACGATGGACGGGGCCATGTGCCGTCAAATCTTGGGTGAGAACCTCCTTCCCTCAGCCAGGGCATTGAAAATGGGTCGTGGATTGGTATTCCAGCATGACAATGACCCAAAACACACGGCCAAGGCAACAAAGGAGTGGCTCAAGAAGAAGCACATTAAGGTCCTGGAGTGGCCTAGCCAGTCTCCAGACCTTAATCCCATTGAAAATCTGTGGAGGGAGCTGAAGGTTCGAGTTGCCAAACGTCAGCCTCGAAACCTTAATGACTTGGAGAAGATCTGCAAAGAGGAGTGGAACAAAATCCCTCCTGAGATGTGTGCAAACCTGGTGGCCAAATACAAGAAACGTCTGACCTCTGTGATTGCCAACAAGGGTTTTGCCACCAAGTACTAAGTCATGTTTTGCAGAGGGGTCAAATACTTATTTCCCTCATTAAAATGCAAATCAATTTATAACATTTTTGACATGCGTTTTTCTGGATTTTTTTGTTGTTATTCTGTCTCTCACTGTTCAAATAAACCTACCATTAAAATTATAGACTGATCATGTCTTTGTCAGTGGGCAAACGTACAACATCAGCAGGGGATCAAATACTTTTCCCCCCTCACTGTATGTGTATAGCCAAAGAGTCTATGTATGCCATTAGACACCTCCCATTCAAGGTTACACACAGTACATGTGACACAGGCATCCACCAGAACAGAAGTTCCTTGAATAAGCCACAGCTCTATAAGCCACAGAGACCACCTGCCACCAACAGCCCAGCGGCGTCCTTGGGGCTCCCGTCCCCTGCAGCCACGACTCCATTTGTCTCACGTCAAATCCCCAGTCTGCCTAGTTCTCCATACTGGGGAGTCCATTTATCACATACCTCCCCCTCTTCCTCTCCTCCTACTCCCCCTCTCCCTGTCGCTCCACTGCTCCAGCCACTGGCGGGCTGGGCAAGCCCCTGGAGGGAGCTGCAAACTGAATTATTGAGAGCCGGAAAACAGTGGCTCCTGAATAAAAAGACTGCATTATCCCCCCCCACCCCTCTGTTTCCAGGGAAGTCTGGGAGAACACCAGGAGGTTCAGGGAGGGGAAACATTTACATTTACATTTTAGTCATTTAGCAGACGCTCTTATCCAGAGCGACTACAAATTGGTGCATTCACCCTATAGCCAGTGGGATAACCACTTTACAATTATACTTTTTTTTGGGGGGGGGGGGGGTAGAAGGATTACTTTATCCTATCCCAGGTGTTCCTTAAAGAGGTGGGGTTTCAAATGTCTCCGGAAGGTGGTGAGTGACTCCGCTGTCCTGGCGTCGTGAGGGAGCTTGTTCCACCATTGGGGTGCCAGAGCAGCGAACAGCTTTGACTGGGCTGAGCGGGAACTATGCTTCCGCAGAGGAAGGGGAGCCAGCAGGCCAGAGGTGGATGAACGCAATGCCCTCGCCTGGGTGTAGGGACTGATCAGAGCCTGAAGGTACGGAGGTGCCGTTCCCCTCACTGCTCCATAGGCAAGCACCATGGTCTTGTAACGGATGCGAGCTTCAACTGGAAGCCAGTGGAGTGTGCGGAGGAGGGGGGTGACGTGAGAGAACTTGGGAAGGTTGAACGGAAACGAAAGACTGACTGACCGAGGAGAGGAAGAGAGACAAAGGGATCCCTGGTTATGTGGTAGGAACTCTCTCCTGAGTGGTACTGTTGGCTTCAGTGCTGGGGGTGACAATGAGAGGTGGGGGAGGTTTCATTGATTCATATTTGTTTATTAAGACTTATTTGACCAGGTAAGTTGATTGAGAACCCATTCTTATCTGCAGTAACGCCCCCGCCGCCTTCCACACCTACCCCAGCCCTGGGTGAGCCTGTACATTTCTGCCTCCGAAATTCTCTCTTAAACGAGGCGGCACAATCTATATTTTGAATCTTTTGTTATTCCCCTTTTTATATGACATGCTCTTAAAAGCATCGTCCTCGTCTTTTCCAGACTCATATTTATTAGAAGCAGTTAAAACTGCTGGACCGTTTATAGGCCTGTAATTGCAGCGAGCGTTGGACAGGTCTAAGGGCCATAGAGAGACAAATGAAGGAAAATAAGATACCCTGGGTCATCAAGCCTTAAGATTATAAAAGTAATCAGAGATAAATTAAATGAGCCGAGAGGAGCCATCTTTGGGGCGAGCCATGCTTCTAAATTAGGTGTATGAAACCTAACGCTCACTTAATCGAATTCTAAAAGACAGAACAAGCAAAAAACCTAACCAGTGCTGTGATAATGAACAGACTCCAAAAGGACATGAATAGAAATACAAAAAAAGAAGCCAAGAATGACGGTGGTAGTAAAGAAAGAGAGAAGAGAGAATCCACCCTTAGAGCTATAAACCGGCGCTTCTAGGATTGAGGCTCCAGTGGGAATCTCCACCGTTGTTGCTTTCTGTTGCTGCCTCTCTTCCAGGGAAGCAGCCACGCCTCCAGGCAGGCAGGGGGTCCCTTGTGGAGGGGATAAAGTACATTTCCCCCACCTTACTTATGCAAATAAACTGGAATGGATATCTGCTGCCTGACATTAACTACACTGAGGGGGGAGAGGAAGAGTGGGGGGAGAACCGCAGGTAGCCTAGCGGTTAAGAGTGTTGGGCCAGTAACAAAAAGGTTGCTGGTTCAAATACCCAACCTGACTAGGTGGAAAATCTGTTGATCTGCCCTTGAGCAAGGCACCTAACCCTAATTGCTCCTGTAAGTCTCTCTGGATAAGGGCGTCTGCTAAATGACTAAAATGAGCACGTTTGGCTTCGAAATAATGTGATGTCGCATTGTCAAAGCACCTGCATATGTTTTGAAAGGTGTCTCAGAAATGGCTGGCATTTGCTTTAAAAATATCTCTGAAATATCTATGACTATCTATAATGAGGAAAAGTGAAAAGTGACAGATTCCACTGTGGATAGATCAGCTATATGCTCTCATTGATCAGTCCAATGTTATGTTTGACCCTTCCTCTAGTTGGGTCGCCATCGTACATCCAGGGATTCTGAGATGATGATGCAGGCGGCCATCTTTGACTGCCGCCACCGTGATGTCTGTGCCCTTTCAGAAATCAACACAGCACCGCGGCCAAGCCAAGAAAAGAGCCATCACCTGGCCCGAGCTTACCCCGGCCACTTTCCACTGAGCAGCCTTTCCATAACCTAGAGTCATGTGTTTCTTACACTTTAAGTAGGTTGTTTGTATGTTGCACTGTTATCTGGTAAGGCTATAGTAACATTTTTAGTTCTCCACACGTAGTAAGAAATCAAAATGGACGTTTTACTACGAGGCGATTAGAAGCGGGTCTTAAATCGGAGCCTTTTGTTTTGGTGAAAAATTGAGTGAAAAAAGGGGCGGGGTAGAAATATCAAATAAACCAATGAGCTCACCTTCTTTCTGTCTCTCATGGAGCTCTTGCCTCGCACCATTATTTTGCATCCAGTTTCTGCTTCCAGCTGCTTGGCGGTGAGTCCACGAGGCCCCAGGATTCTGCCCACAAAGTTATACTGCAGAGAGATGGAAGAATAGATTATTATACAGGTAGAAAGAGTATTTCACATTCACACCGCAGTGTAGATAATCAGGCCACAATGAAAATGAAACTACAACTACTTGCACACTATGAATCATTGTCCTGTGATAGCCTTCTTATCTTAATCACATGTGATCAGGGCCTAAAAATGAATACCCGCCACCCTCCAAATGCAGATATATTTTGGCATTGGCAGAAAATATGTCTACGGGGGTTCTGTGTGTCTCAGTTGGTAGAGCATGGCGCTTGCAACGCCAGGGTTGTGGGTTTGATTCCCACGGGGGACTAGTACGAAAATGTACGCACTCACGACTATAAGTCGCTCGTCGTCTGCTAAATAACTAAAATGTAAATATTTCACAAGCCACGTTGGCGGTTGGTCACACAGCATTTGGGAGCAGTTTTTTTCTTCAATTCCTTAGCCCACATGTAAAGAATATTAAAGAATGCATCAGTCATTTGTATTTCTTGCAACTTTCTGACGTTACGGCATGGGAATGCCTTTGTCTACCACTTTGTGTAGCCAGTTGGTGCTGCCGAAACAGTCATTTCTAAAGGCTTTCCCATAAAACCTTCTGAATTAAAATGTTAACTGCAAAGTAAGCTTACCTGGCAGAACGAGATCACGGTGATTTGTATTAACCTGTGGTGATTTGTTTTGCAAACTCTACTATCGTGCATGCAGCACAGAAACACCGCTAGCCAAACACCCGTCTCTTGAGGTGCGCAACTGAATTTAATGGGCAACTATACCCTCCAATATATTTTCCCCCCAGAAATCAAAAGGGGTCTCAGCACTTAGAAAAAGCAAACACAATTGAACATTCTGTTAGAAAAGTGGGAGAGGGACCTCCCGAGTGGTGCAGTGGTCTAAGGCACTGCATCGCAATGCTAGCTGTGCCACTAGAGATCCTGGTTAGAGTCCAGGCGCTGTCGCAGCCGGCCGCGACCGGGAGACCCATGGGGCAGCGCACAATTGGCACAGTGTCGTCCAGGTTGGGGGAGGGTTTGGCCGGCAGGGATGTTCTTGTCCCATCGCGCACAAGCGATTCCTGTGGTGGGCCGGGTGCAGTGCACGTTGACGGTCGCCAGGTGTACGGTGCTTCCTCCGACACATTGGTGTGGCTGGCTTCCGGGTTAAGTGGGCACAGTGTCAAGAAGCAGTGCGGCTCGGTTGGGTTGTGTTTCGGAGGACGCACGACTCTTGACCTTCGCCTCTCCTGTGTCCGTACGGTTGCAGCGATGGGACAAGATACAATTGGATACCACGGAATTGGGGAGAAAAAACCGGGTAAAATACCCAAAATAAAAATAAAATGAATAATAAAAAAAGTGGGAACGGGAAAGCTGAGAAAAAAAAAAAAAACGGGGAAACCCAAAACCTGGAAAAACAAAACAGTGAAAATGTTTGTGGTTTTTGGTGTAATTATGGCGAATACATGTATTGGCCACTAAAAAATAATAATTCTGAGTGGCTGGCAGATTTGCTTGATATTATCTACCTGCCACAGTGGCTGGTGGACCAAAAGGTTAGTTTTAGGCCATGCATGTGATACTTATAATCTGAATAATAGAATGTTCAAACACTTGTTTGATTTTGTTGATCCCTCAGCTTTCATTCCATGGGAAACCACAGGGCTCAACGTGATATCGGCTCATTGTTGCCATGACAGCAGATTCCAGACAATAGGTGAACATTGTGAGATTAAGCTGTTTTTATATTAGGCCAGGAAAAATCATAAGGAATTCAAGTGCACAGGTACGAGTCCCTGGCGTTCCCGGCAGTGCACCCTGCTGCCTAGCCAATATTACGGCACCAAACTGAGATCGGGATCACCAGAAAGCAAGCTGAAAAAAATTAATTATTTATTGAGAGGAAAATAGAAATGAAACTATAGGGAATTATGGGGGATGTTGGGAGTGGTGAAGTATCTACTTGACACTTTTCTTATGGAGGCCCTTTCACTCCTGAGTGGTTTTGTACCAAAGGGAACGTATTTACCGTAATCCTCTCCACTTAAAATTGGCTTCCACGAGGATAAAGGAACAATGTGTCGAAATAATCCCACATTTTTCGGCAAACTAAAAACAGAAGAATTGGTGGTTGAATGGTAAACAGGGCATGTTAACCGTATGTAGAGTGCCGAGCCGAGAAGTAAGAGTTCCATGACTTTTCCAACCTCTGCATAGACAGGCCCTTCCTTCATTTCCCTGTGCATGACATTACGGTTACTATGGAGCTCGGGTAGACAAGAGGGCAGGCTAGGCCAACGTCTGTTTGGTGAACTCTGGTCACTACATTGGTGCGGGGGTGGTGTGATGGCAAGGCATGGGGGGGGCACGTGTCCTCCTGTCCTGTCTTTGGTCACCCAGTAGCGCATCTGGCAAGGATCGAAGGCAGAGGAGGAGCAAACTGTCAGTCTGCATCACGGTGGAAGCAGATAAGAAAAGAGGACCCAGCTCCCAGGCACAGTCTCTTCCCACGCTCAGCCATGGGCTTTCCTCCATCAGCCAGCAGTCTGACATCACAAGCACATGCTCAGAGGGCAAGGTCTCTGGGTGAAGCAGAACCTTTACAGCTAGCTAGTGTGCCCAAGCTTACTCACGGTCATAACAGAAGGAAATAGCGCAACTGGCCGGAGCTAATGTCTTTCTGAGATGAGATCATTCTTCACACCGTCTGTCAGCATGGATATATGGCTATAGAAGGTCAGATATGCTCAGTGTTAATCCAACCCTAGCCAGTGGCACAATTAATGCTTATGTGGAATACTATAAATTACCAGCCAATTACCCTGCTATATGTTGATGTCAAGATACAGCCAGAGAAAACCTACACTAGCACCTCTAATCCGCATCTGAGGAGAGTCTTGGTTATGAAAGGACTTCCTATACTGATACGGACATATCATTTTATTATTTATCTCTGTGCAACTGCTCTCAGGCAGATAGGAAGGAGAAGTGAATTCTCCCTGTCCATGAATATGTTGATGCTGATTGTACATGACAGGGCAGGGGCTTGCAGGGAAGTAGGGAAATTGCTCATTTGAATACTGGAACAAGACAGTAATTACTTCCAGAAGGGGCAGGACAGCGGGGGGGGGGTAGTGGATGCTACTGTTCCTTCTCCCAAAGTTGAGACAGTTTTTCCAATGGCTTTAAATACACTGCCTTTGACATACGTGATATGGGTGGTTATAGGAGTGGTTCAAGGACATTGGGTTGCGAAGGGGCTGGGGGGATATATCTATTTTTAAGAGGGTAGTGGGCGGCAGCCATGTTTGGCGATGTCTGGCTGAGCCGTCACCACGCTCTCTACTCCAGGAAAACTCCAGGAGGCTCAAAATGTCAGCCAACGCAGGGCTACATCAAACGCCTGGGACAGAAATACCAGCCTCAAAGCATTCAACAGAATAGAGGAAAAAGTAACGCTTTGATGAACAGGGGATTTCAAACTGGCAATTCAACAGAAGTAAGAACTGTCCCCATGCGAAGTTGCAACAAACCTTTCTAATCACCCCGTATTGTTCTCTGTGGACCAGATCATCTCTATCCTGCAGAAAACACTAGATCATGTCTTTATCCTGTAGCGGAGGGGCTGATGCCAGTTAAAAGGATAACCACCAATCGTAAGCCATTGGAATGTACAAAACAATACAAAGCCAAATATGTTTGAGCTTTCAGAGGAGAGGTGGACCTGCCAGGAACTCGACATATGAAGACCTTGGTAGAAAGAGTCACTTAACTGGAGTAAGTTTGGTGGCATGCAAGGACTCGTTATAAAATGACAGCTTGTCTTGAGTCTGTGTGCATGTCTTTACAATTCTTCCATTTCAACAATCAAACATGGCTGTCAACGGGTAGCTATGGCCACAGGGCAGTACTATAAATAGACTATGCACATCTAGTTACAACATGGTGAATATGAGCAGCTTCAACAGCCAGGCTGGCTAACCAACCATATAATCAGCATCAATTCTGATTCATCGGAGAGAATGTGCTTTAATATAACCAGCACTAACTGTTGAAATTACAAATGCAGGATATGAACCCCTTTCCCGCCACCTCTGTTCAGGACATGAACACCTTTCCCGCCACCTCTGTTCAGGATATGAACCCCTATCACGCCACCTCTGTTCCGACCCAAACTCATCCGCGTCTCGTTCTTTATCTGTTGAATGAAATGCATGCATAAACAATTTCTTTATTTTGCAAACTCGACAAGAACTCTCCGCCGGCTCCCTCTCTCAGCGGAGGCCCGTTCTCTGAGCAGCCAATTCCCGTTCCTCATTTAAGGCATTAGGAGATTAGAGACACTGGGACCTTTCACGGCCAGTTTCTCCCCCCCCAACTTTTATCTCAGTTTACTCAAACCCCTGCGAATTGACACGCACACAGCCGCCCCTTCCACCTCCATCCGCCCTGCCCCTACTTCAGAGGGCCTCCCAGGAAGGAGGCTTAGTGACATTAAAGGGGCTTTGTTTACCGCGTTATCGGAACTCGGCAGGCGGAGGGGGCCGGCCGGGGGCACTGAGAGAAACTCCTTGCCGACGCCCTGCTCTTCACTCTGATGTTGACTGACTCCCCTGGGCTCCGAGGCAGGGAGCAGGTTACCGAGGCTTCACCAACAGCTTTAAGGAAGTATACAATGTGCAAATGTTTGTTTGCCTCAACTGCAGCTCTGGATAGGAAAGGAAGCGGAAATTAGATCATGGCGAAGGGTCTCGGAGTGTATTGGGGGGCTTAGCAGGGACAAGCACAAAGAATATGAATCGAGTGTTGGTCACTAGCGGATTGTAAATGAGCAACACTCCCTTTTTAATACAGTAAGAAGGGAGTGCAACAGGAAATGTGTCTACTTCAGACAACGACTGAGTGGTGACATATTTCCCACCAAGCGTTCAGACACCTTGGGTTATTGTGCCACAGCTCACAGTATTGGCTGATATAGCTCACATATTGGCCCGTTCCTCTTTCCAGGGGAGACGAGAGTATGTGGTCTGTTGTAACATATTTACATTGCAGATTGGAGAACATGATTACAACCTATCCCCATGCGTTGTAGACATCTCTCTCAGAGGCATGACTGGCTGACTGGAAAACTCAACCCAGCAGAAATGACCTTCAAACCACACCAGAGGATATCCCCTCTCTTCCTACTTTCTGAATAACACGTCTTGTACATAGGAGCCCTACCAAGCAGAGGTCTTGCAGGTAGACAACACTATTTGGCGCTTATATTAGGCATCGCACCACAAAGGCAGGATTGTATACTTTCGAGTGTTGTCACGGTACCAGAATTTTGACTTTGATACCGATACCAGGTTTAGTATCACGATTCTCAATACCATCACAATACCAAAACGATACCGCTTCAACAAAAAAGAAGGCATATTAACCAATGTCACAGAATGGAACTTGATCCAGACAGATAAACTCAGATACTGGTCTGTTCAATCGTTGGGTATATTTTGAGTTCAATATCATTGCATTTTTCACATCCAATTTTCAGACAGCCATGTATGCATTAATCAATCAACTATACAATAATACAATCAATTGGACGTTTTACCAATCTAACTACATAACGGTAATCATTTATTTGAATGGTAAATCTCTATTGATAAACTGGGTAAATCAGGATGTAGCTTAGACCTATTCAGATTAATGCATATTCAATAGGAGTGTGCATGCATTGAGTGACAGATGACAATCTGTTTCCCTTCATTTTGGACTTATTTTATTGTACTGATCAACATTTGCACAGAAGTCACTTTTATAAAAGTGTGTGCTGTCTTTAACTAGTAATGACGTCATTCACGAGGCAAGATGAGGGCAGCCGGAGTCAGTTCGCTGAGGTAATAGATAATCTAAGGGAGAGACGTGAGACAGATTACTGAATGAATAAAGTTTTGGAGGCAAATCAGCTTTGAAAGCAGCATATTTTCCATTACGGTTTACCATAGTATCACAAACAAAGCTCCTGCCTTACTACATGCTGTCTCCCAGGTGACAGTTTGGGTATTATCATTCACTCATCTGTAGCTGGAATGTTCCTACTTGCCGGCGTAGCATTCAGTTAATCCGTTTTCCTAACCTTTGCTAGGCACATTGCCCCCACAACCCCCAAAAAACAATAATTGACATCCCAATTAGGATCTTGCAAAAAAATACTCCAATCAGTTCTAGAACCCATTGCCTTTTATGGTTGTGAGGTCTGGGGTCCACTCACCAACCAAGAACTCACAAAATGGGACAAACACCCAATTAAAACTCTGCATGCAGAATTCTGGAAAACATAGTAAGTGTACAACGTAAAACACCAAATAATAAGACTGGTTAAATTCTACAACCACCTAAAGGAAAGTGATGCCCAAACCTTCCATAACAAAGCCATTACCTACAGAGATGAACCTAGCCAGCCAGCTGGTTCTGGGGCTCTGTTCACAAACACAAACAGTCCCTACAGAGGCCCAGGACCGCAACACAATTAGACCCAACCAAATTATGAGAAAAAAAATAAGAGAACCATTTGACACACTGGAAAGAATCAACCAAAAAACAGCTAATTGGAATGCTACCTTTCCCTAAACAGAGAGTACACAGTGGCAGAATACCTGACCACTGTGACTGACCCAAACTTAAGGAAAGCTTTGACTATGTACAGACTCAGTGAGCATAGCCTTGCTACTGAGAGAGGCCGCCGTAGGCAGACCTGGCTCTCAAGAGAAAACAGGCTATGTGCACACTGCCCACTAAATGAGGTGGAAACTGAGCTGCACTTCCTAACCTCCTGCCAAATGTACGACCATATTAGAGACACATATTTCCCTCAGATTACACAAACCCACAAAGAATACATGTGAGTAATGTTTATTGTTAATGAGAGGGGGGTGGGACGGACAGGAGAGGGGTGGGGACGGAGACGAGAGGGGTGGGGACGGAGACGAGAGGGGGTGGGACGGAGACGAGAGGGGGTGGGACGGACACGAGAGGGGGTGGGACGGAGACGAGAGGGGTGGGACGGAGACGAGAGGGGGTGGGACGGAGACGAGAGGGGGTGGGACGGAGACGAGAGGGGGTGGGACGGAGACGAGAGGGGGTGGGACGGAGAAGAGAGTGAAAATGTGACTTAATTCTAGACTTGACATTTTCGCATCAAAGCTCAAGGGAGACTTCAACGCTTCCCTCTAAGCACATCCCAGCATTTAGCACCTAATCTGGTCGCCTTTGATCATTTTGTTTGGGGGGTTTATTTGGGGTTGCAGCGGAGGAAGTGGGCTGACATGCAAAGGTGTTGGTGGGTGGAGGAAAATGAAGGATCGGCGTGGTCCCGAGGGCAGAGTTCATGGACTCTTAATATGCAAAAGATGGGGAGAAATCCCAACATGCCACAGAGCAGAGTGTGAACTGTAGACATTACAGCCCTATCCCATCTCAGAGAGGAGGAAAGTCAGATATTCAAATAAGATGTGTCAGTTAGTTGGGGTAATACTCAATTCACAGACCATGCTTGCGGAGCTAAACAAGAACAGAACAAATCAGAATGCTGTCTGTACAAAAAGGCATCTGGGACGGATTTATAACGGTTTTCAGAACACAAAAACTTTTAGTCAATGGAATATTACACTGTACAAGCATGTGGGACTGATAGGACTTTAGTGTGTAGCTTGTTACAGGCAGTCAAGGGTGTATCTGTGAGTGAAGGGTGTGTGTGCATGCGTGAAGAGCAAGTAGACAGGGAGTGTGTGTATACGCTTATTGTGTGTGTGCGTGTGTGTGTGTGTGTGTGTGTGTGTGCACCGAGGGTAAGTGAATGATTGTGTGCCTGCTGATGGCCTTCCTTCCATCAGCAGCAATCAGGACGGTGGTTAGGATGAGGAGTGACTCCTGTGTCATGTTCAATCCACGTCTCTGTCGCCCCAGTCTCTCTCTCTATAGGTCTATCACTGTGTCACTGTCGCCCCAGTCTCTCTCTCTATAGGTCTATCACTGTGGCACTGTCGCCCCAGTCTCTCTCTCTATAGGTCTATCACTGTGTCACTGTCGCCCCAGTCTCTCTCTCTATAGGTCTATCACTGTGTCACTGTCGCCCCAGTCTCTCTCTCTATAGGTCTATCACTGTGTCTCTGTCGCCCCAGTCTCTCTCTCTATAGGTCTATCACTGTGTCACTGTCGCCCCAGTCTCTCTCTCTATAGGTCTATCACTGTGTCACTGTCGCCCCAGCTCTCTCTCTATGAACTGGATCTCTCTCTCTATAGGTCTATCACTGTGTCTTGTCGCCCAGTCTCTCTCTCTATAGGTCTATCACTGTGTCACTGTCGCCCCAGTCTCTCTCTCTATAGGTCTATCACTGTGTCACTGTCGCCCCAGTCTCTCTCTCTATAGGTCTATCACTGTGTCTCTGTGTCCCCAGTCTCTCTCATTGTCTCCCTCTCATTCAGTCTCCCTCTCCCCCTCTCATTCAGTCTCCCTCTCATTCAGTCTCCCTGTCATTCAGTCTCCCTCTCATTCAGTCTCCCTCTCATTCAGTCTCCCTCTCATTCAGTCTCCCTCTCATTCAGTCTCCCTCTCATTCAGTCTCATTCAGTCTCCCTCTCATTCAGTCTCCCTCTCCCCCCTCTCATTCAGTCTCCCTCTCATTCAGTCTCCCTCTCCCCCCTCTCATTCAGTCTCCCTCTCATTCAGTCTCCCTCTCCCCCCTCTCATTGTCTCCCTCTCATTCAGTCTCCCTCTCATTCAGTCTCCCTTCTCCTCCAGTCTCCCTCTCTTCCAGTCTCCCTCTCCTCCTCTCCTTCAGTCTCCCTCTCCTTCAGTCTCCCTCTCCTTCAGTCTCCCTCTCCTTCAGTCTCCCTCTCCTTCAGTCTCCCTCTCCTTCAGTCTCCCTCTCCTTCAGTCTCCCTCTCCTTCAGTCTCCCTCTCCTTCAGTCTCCCTCTCCTTCAGTCTCCCTCTCCTTCAGTCTCCCTCTCCTTCAGTCTCCCTCTCCTTCAGTCTCCCTCTCCTTCAGTCTCCCTCTCCCCCCTCCCATTCTCTTCACCCTGGGTAAAGGATACACACTTGTCGCAGCATTCACTCAGACACACTCACACCACTGAGGTGTGTTGCGGCAGGCTTCTTGTCCACCTGCCAAAAGAGTGTGTCATTAGTGGCCTCTAATTAATCTGCCTAGCAGCACCTCTCACAGAGGTAAATCAGCTCTGTGGAAAACATCCACACACCCAGACACATGGCCTGACAGACAGACATCCACACACCCAGATACATGGCCTGACAGACAGACATCCACACACCCAGACACAAGCACAATTTAACTGGATATGACACTGGTACTCTATTTTGCATTATTTCACTCAGGCCCACTCAGAGCTTTTCCCTGCAGCCCCCAGTTGATTTATGCTGAACGGGTGGGGTTTTCTATTGAGGCAAATTCATTGCGACACATTTTTTTTTTTTTAAAGCCAGCTCAGCCTATATTTCAAGACGTGTTTACTGTAAACTGTTGTTACAAGGAGGGGGGCTAGGTGGTAGGTTGTGAGTATCATCTCCACAAATAGAAGATCTAGGGAAAATCAAAACAGACACTAACCATCGTCAATGCTATTTAGTGTCAATTTTCATTTAAAAAAAAAATGCTAAATCTGACATTTGGTGGCAGCAGTCCAAACATGTTCAATGACTCCCAATTGGCCATACATAATAAGAAATCATAAGAAACATCTACAAAAACTGACTAAAGCGAAAGCGACATCCCCAAAATAATCTGAGCAAATGGTCTACCACAGTAAGAGTCATAAAACCTAGCAGTTAAACACGAAAATGATTCCAAAATCGGTTTTCCACCATTCATTTTATCCATTGTGAATTTTAGGGGGCTGTGTTTCGTGTAGGCTTAACCTGGCGTGACATTTTGATAACAGTGTATATCTCTCTCGGACAAGGTAATGTTTATCAATATATTTGCCTGTATTTACCCCCCAAAAATGAAATGCTTAATTAGTTGCTAATGTGGCTATTATACAGCACTGCAAATGCCTGTATCAAGCTTCACGTCACTCACCAGGTCCATGACGATTACATTTACGTCATTTAGCAGACGCTCTTATCCAGAGCGACTTACATCTGGATGAGACTGCCGAATTGAGGCAAAGGTAAGAATCTCTATGTAATGTTAGCAAAATTTAGTAATTCATAAATTGGCTAAAGTTCTTTAAATTGACAATTCTGTGAACTGTCTGGGCAAGTTTTAAATTGAAAATGTCTTATGTAGCTGGCTAGCTCATGGTTAGCAACATTAGCCTGGCTAGATGGCAACATTAGCCGTCTACTTGTCTAGCCATTTAAATGCTTGACAAATTCATAGAAACTACAGTCTAGGTTGCTAGGTGGTTAGATGGTGAAGCTAGGGCTATGCATTCTTGATAATGCTTGTGTCTGTGGGTGGGATGGGTCGCCTACTTCAAGTACTACTCGACTTGTAGCTACCCTAGCTAGCTGTATTATTTTACTCTGGCTTTTTGAGAGGTTTGAGAGATTAGCATCCTCTCGAGTCAGTGTGCTTACTTTACTGCGGGAAGACATTGATCTGTTTGCTGTTACCCTCTGGACAGCAGATCATTAGTATAGCTAGTAGGGAAGGTTATGTAACCTTATTTAGTCATACCTGCTATGGTGGACTTTAAATTAATTGGTATTCACACGCTTGTTTTTGGAGGTAGAATTAATGTCATGTTATTGACGTATTTGCACCTTCTCTATTCCAGAACCAATGGGTGTGCCGGAGTCTCATCATCTCTTAACTAGGTAAGTCGTTTCAACCTGGAACACTATTCTCCTGCTTTGGTCTGTTTCAGTCATTGCAGAAAGTCCTGAAGAGCAGGAGTGTGTGAAGGGTTTTGTCCCAGCCCAGCTCTAAACACCTGACATAATAATCAACATACCGAATCACGGCAACAGGCTATGATTTGTAAATCAGGTATGGGCTGGAACAAAAGCTTATACACACTCCTGCCATTCAGACCTGGAGCTGTACAATCATTTAAGTCAGTGGTTCCCAACCTTTTTTCCTTGGAGCCCCCCCCCTACTTGTATCTAAGAAAAGCTGAGGCCCCCCACCACCATCACCACACACACACACCAAAATAATGTGATTCATTCCAAATCTTTATTGGCAAAAATTAGAGCGACTTACAGTTAATGAGTGCATACATTTTTTCATACTGGCCCCCCGTGTGAATCGAACCCACAACCCTGGCGTTGCAAATGCCATGCTCTACAAACTGAGCTACACAGGACCTAATTCACTGAAACTTGGCAGTTTGTTGCATACACACATGCACATAATGTGAACACTGGTTTTGACACAGCTATAATGTATGTGTTATAAAAATAACAATAACAAAACAGTAAGGTTCAAATCAATAACTTTTTCCTTCCTTAAAAAAAAACTAAATGGCCACCTTGGGCCTGCATACCTCTGACCAGGGATGAGATGTCAGGTGTGATGCTAGTGACAGCCAACCTAAAGTCCTGGTGGACATGGAGCCTGTTACGGCCTTTTGTTTTTATTGTTCCAAGCGCACTGAAGGCCGTCTCAGACAGGTACGTAATGCTGAATGGTAGAATAACCCTTGTAGCTGCGTGTTAGGCCAGTCTGGGTGCAACAGCGTGTCCTTTGACAATCCCAAACTTTTTGTATCCGTTCTCCTGGAAATATTTATTTGACAGAGAATCGGCTTGAAGGTCAGCAAGCTCATCTTCACAGCCGAGGTATTCCACGTCCTCGAGACTGCAAATGTAAGGGTCCATCACCCACGATTCCTTTGATAAGTATTTGTCATGTTCATGTGCCTGGTAAACTCAGTGCGTAAAGACGCAGGCACAGTGCCACCAGACTGTTTCATCAGCAGTGGAAATTCAGTTCTCCAGTTTCCGCACAAAAGCGTCGAAAGCGTATTTGCAGTGCATGCCGTTTGATTCAGGACCCTGCATCCGCATGTTTGTCTCATTGTAGAGAGTGAATGTATCCGCTATGTATGCCGTTTTGATCCAAAACGCATCAGTCAGCTGTCCGCACAGTGGTCGATTGTGATCTTGCAAGAATTCCTTTATTTTTTCCTGCAGTTCCATAAAACGCACAAGCACTTGTCCACATGACAACCAGCGTACCTCTGTGTGTAACAGCAGTGTTTGATGCGCTTCATCCTCACACAGCTGGGCAAACAGTCTCGTTAGAAGGGCGAGCCTTAATGAATGACCTGTTGTTGTTGTTGTGGCTAGATTGGTAGACGTAAGAATGTCTTGTTTCAAGTCATCACCGTCAATTTATTGCACATAAACGATGAGCACGGATTCATCTGACACTGTTGTTGTTTCATCCAACTGAATGGCAAAGGGAACATTCCTAAGCTTCTCGTGCAGCTGGTTCTGACAATCTCCAGCCATTCGATCAATTCTGTCTTTGACAGTGTTGTCAGAGTGGGACGGTTCTCACTTTATCCACCACCTGTGGGCCACACAGCCTCTCTACAATTTTCAGGCTGGCGGGTTTGATTAGCTGATCTCCAATTTTGTGCCGGCTTTTTAGCCTTCGCAAATAATAGCGAACACTCAAATGACGCCTCCGTGGCTCTGTGTAAATCACTGCCTGCTCTTTCAAATGCTTTTCTGATGTCTGTGGATCTTTTTGATAGTGCCAACTGCTTCTTCCGCTCAAAGAAATCCTGACCTTCACCAATAGTCTCCTGATGTTGTTTCCTGGTGTCGTTGCATTTTGCTTGGCTTCATGCTGCCATTAGCTAGCTTCTCGCCACAAATGACACATTCTGGCCGAGTCCTGTCCTTCAATAAAACCGAAGTTAAGATAACTTTTGAGATATAGCCTTACTTTCTTTTTTGATGATGAGTCATCAGCACTTTTATGTTTCTTAGACATGTTTTATTCATAAAATAGTGATCCTCTGACTGCAGGAAAAACGAGCTGCTAGCTGAAACTGATTGAGCGCAGGTCATTGACGTGCACACCTTTTCCCGGGGAATTACCGCTTTTACGTTTCTCTGACATGATTCTTATTTTTTTGATTGGCCTTGGCATTATAAGCATATGATCTTTAGTAACATTTTAAAATGTATTAATTTTAAAATTAAATTATAGTGGAACATTTTATGCATGTTTGACCTCAAATGAGATCTCGCCCCCCCCTGTGAACTCTGGCAGCCCCCCTAAGGGGGGCACGGACCCTGGGTTGGGAACCACTGATTTAAGTCAATATGACCAATTGGGGGGTTGGGGGTAATCGTTATCTAACGCATGCTCCACTCTCAAGTCGAAGCTGAACTTGTTGACTGATGCCATGGCAGCACTGGTCCACACCTGCCCCATTTGTAGGGTGAGTAGTATTGGTTGGTACTGTTTGAGGCGTTAGGTTCCTCTCCATCTGTAGGCTATTGTACTGGCCTGTGTGGTACAGTCATATGTGTAGTAGTTTGTTGCATCGTATTGCTTAGTTTATCATTTGTTAAACTTTGAATTAAATCGAAGGCACAGATTGTTAACTTCCTACATTTTGTACTTGACCTTTATAGATGCAGACCCGAAGACATTCAAGCAAACATCCCAAGTCTCCAATGGTCCCAGTACTGGTTGATGTGCAAGCATCCCAAGTCTCCAATGGTCCCAGTACTGGTTGATGTTCAGGCATCCCAAGTCTCCAATGGTCCCAGTACTGGTTGATGTGCAAGCATCCCAAGTCTCCAATGGTCCCAGTACTGGTTGATGTGCAAGCATCCCAAGTCTCCAATGGTCCCAGTACTGGTTGATGTGCAGGCATCCCTAGCCTCCAATGGTCCCAGTACTGGTTGATGTGCAGGCATCCCTAGCCTCCAATGGTCCCAGTACTGGTTGATGTGCAGGCATCCCAAGTCTCCAATGGTCCCAGTACTGGTTGATGTTCAGGCATCCCTAGCCTCCAATGGTCCCAGTACTGGTTGATGTTCAGGCATCCCTAGTCTCCAATGGTCCCAGTACTGGTTGATGTGCAAGCATCCCTAGCCTCCAATGGTCCCAGTACTGGTTGATGTGCAGGCATCCCTAGTCTCCAATGGTCCCAGTACTGGTTGATGTTCAGGCATCCCTAGCCTCCAATGGTCCCAGTACTGGTTGATGTGCAGGCATCCCTAGTCTCCAATGGTCCCAGTACTGGTTGATGTTCAGGCATCCCTAGCCTCCAATGGTCCCAGTACTGGTTGATGTGCAGGCATCCCAAGTCTCCAATGGTCCCAGTACTGGTTGATGTGCAGGCATCCCTAGCCTCCAATGGTCCCAGTACTGGTTGATGTGCAGGCATCCCAAGTCTCCAATGGTCCCAGTACTGGTTGATGTGCAGGCATCCCAAGTCTCCAATGGTCCCAGTACTGGTTGATGTGCAGGCATCCCTAGCCTCCAATGGTCCCAGTACTGGTTGATGTGCAAGCATCCCTAGCCTCCAATGGTCCCAGTACTGGTTGATGTTCAGGCATCCCTAGTCTCCAATGGTCCCAGTACTGGTTGATGTTCAGGCATCCCTAGTCTCCAATGGTCCCAGTACTGGTTGATGTGCAGGCATCCCTAGCCTCCAATGGTCCCAGTACTGGTTGATGTTCAGGCATCCCTAGTCTCCAATGGTCCCAGTACTGGTTGATGTTCAGGCATCCCTAGTCTCCAATGGTCCCAGTACTGGTTGATGTGCAAGCATCCCTAGCCTCCAATGGTCCCAGTACTGGTTGATGTGCAGGCATCCCTAGTCTCCAATGGTCCCAGTACTGGTTGATGTTCAGGCATCCCTAGCCTCCAATGGTCCCAGTACTAGTTGATGTGCAGGCATCCCTAGTCTCCAATGGTCCCAGTACTGGTTGATGTTCAGGCATCCCTAGTCTCCAATGGTCCCAGTACTGGTTGATGTTCAGGCATCCCTAGTCTCCAATGGTCCCAGTACTGGTTGATGTTCAGGCATCCCAAGTCTCCAATGGTCCCAGTACTGGTTGATGTGCAAGCATCCCAAGTCTCCAATGGTCCCAGTACTGGTTGATGTTCAGGCATCCCAAGTCTCCAATGGTCCCAGTACTGGTTGATGTGCAAGCATCCCAAGTCTCCAATGGTCCCAGTACTGGTTGATGTGCAGGCATCCCTAGTCTCCAATGGTCCCAGTACTGGTTGATGTGCAGGCATCCCTAGTCTCCAATGGTCCCAGTACTGGTTGATGTGCAGGCATCCCTAGTCTCCAATGGTCCCAGTACTGGTTGATGTGAAGGCCTAAGTGACCACACACACTCAAATGGACCTACAGCTGGGTTAAGATTCCTCCATCATTCACACACAGACATAGTGTAAACCACCATGTTGTCAACAAAATGCTGTGATTACTCACTGTCTTTAAAAGTGGTGATTCACAGACACACGATGACCACGATTTGAACGCTGCAACTGAGACGGAATGACGTCGAGGGACACAAGCTGAGACCCGGAGTATGACTGGGCTTGGGCCGGATATTTGTGACAACGACCTAAATAGGGGTGCAGAAGCACACCAGCGCCCTATTTTATGTTTATTCCATGGCCAACCATCCCTCTAGTTACCCCTTATTCCACACTATGCCTTTTATGCCCCATGGTCCCTCAACTTCGGAACTCTCCATTTTATAAACCCACCCTACCTTCACCCATTTTCCCCATGCTTCTTCCTTCACATCTCCTGATTGGATGACGCGGTAACACCTTTAAAAAAGTGTTGTGGTTTACTGTTTTTGCTACCTTTTATTCACCTGTGTAATGCTGTCCTCCTCCAGCTTATTCTGGGGTTCAGACTGAATGCTGTGGTAAATATGAGGGATATGACAAATGGACAATTTTCCTTAACGTTTAAAAACGGCCTTTAAAAAAAAAATCATAAAAAGAATCATAAAATTCCACGTCAATTTACAATGCAGAATAATGGCCCCATTACGTATGTATGACCACTAGGACCAGGCAATACAGTTATATCTACCTCAACCCTTTACAGACATGCAACAAAGCTACAGTAACATGTCCATAGCAACAATTGATCACTTTTCAGACAAAAAAAGAAATGCAGCATCAGGTCTGTGCCTTTTCAGACATAATTCTGCTCCGGCGTAAAATGTTTTGTATTGTTTCCCTGACAACAATAAACGTTGCTGATTGATGTGCGTGCTGTGTTGTATTTTATGGTATGGAAGCTAGATGTGTTTTATTTCTACTAAACGTCTTGGTAAGTCACCATATTTAACTAACTTTAAAATATGTTTTTAGGAGAGTGTGGTCTGCGTTCAGGCAGCAGGCATGCAGGCTGCGCGCAGCAGCTCGAGATTATTTTATTGACAGTTCTGGTTGCCTAGTGATGGACTTTGGTGATATGAATGGACATTTGGACTAGAGAAGGTTTTTGTCGGCATTGAAAAAAACGTAGCGTAGCCTACCCTAACAGACAGACAAACATGCTGTAGCGAAGGCGCTTTCAAGGGGCCACATTCGATTATGTCTGAAAAGCATAATCATTTTACATTTACATTTTAGTCATTTAGCAGACGCTCTTATCAAGAGCGACTTACAGTTAGTGAATACATATTATTATTTTTATTTTTTATATACTGGCCCCCCGTGGGAATCGAACCCACAACCCTGCCGTTGCAAACACCATGCTCTATCAACTGAGCTATAATCGATACCGGTAGCCTACTGTAATTTCAAATGAGGCAAAAACAAAGAGTAGAAAAGCCTGTTCTGGCAAAACTCAGTGCCATGAACAAGCTAGGATATTCTATACGCATCAGATTGAAGACTGAACACACACTTGCATCATTAGCAAAGAGACGAGCAGGAAGGTCATCGCGAGAGAGAGAGACACAGAAGAGTGTTATTATGTTTTGGTAATCTACATCTCGCAATGTCTTGTCTTGCAAATTAACCAAGTAGCCTAACGTTCACCTCTTCTGAATTACTATCGGCTATAAACACAGAAAATAATGGTTTTGTGATAACTGAACTGTGATTTTATGTGGGGGGAAAACAGTTTTAATTAGCATTTTTAAATCAGAGTAAATCGAGCCAAATACATTGATATAAGTCACCTTGTCTACACGGTTATCAAAATGTCACGCCAGGGTAAGCCTACACAAAACACAGGCCTTATTTGAAGTGTTTCTGAAATCCACAATGGATAAAATGAATGGTGGAAAAACTATTGGAACAAAAGCTTATACACACTCCTGCCATTCAGACATGGAGCTGTACAGACGTTTAAATCATTATTCTGAGGGGGTATTGTTATGTAAGTGGAGCAGGCGTGTTTGACCACTAGGTTTTAAGGTTATTATGATACGTCTACTGTGGGGCTCAACAGGGAGTAAACAGTGTTTTCTGCTTTCGAACACATAAACAAGAGCCCACGGCGATTGTTGACATATCATCATTTGAGACGCTCAATTGGGAGTCATTTAGCTTGAAAAGCCCTGTTAATAACCTGCAAATGAAGACTGGGAGAGAACGCTCGCTCTGCACGCCGATCAAACAGCTGTTTCCTTGCCGACCGGCTCCGGTTGCTGCCGCCGCAGACAGAGGCCTAATAAAATTAGTATTTTTTTTCACTACGGTAAACATCACCAATACCATGACAACAACAGTAGCCCTAGTAGACAACAGTAGAGCTGGGGACGGTCACACCAGACAGACAGCACGTTGTAGTGGGGTAGGGGAGGCGACCGCTAGGCTTAATCTAAGACAATAATAAACATTTCTGAGCCATCGTAGAATGACATTGTGCTGGCAGGTATAGGAGAACAGTCTTGTATTGAATCATTCAATCCCAACAACAACTGATGCTGGATGGAATAAAGGCCTAGTCATTCAATTCATTAATATCAACAAATGCTTCTATGCATCAATAAACACACATCCAAAGCATGCTTAGGCAACACACATCACACACTGTGCTGGACATCATGGCAGCCAGAGGACCTATAGGGGAGGCAAATGGCTCCTTCAAAAGAGCCCTTTCCAGTTCGCCCTGTTTTCCAGACCAGTTGCTCAACGGCTTACGTCCAACAGGGTGTCCCATTTCATAGGCTCAACAGGCAGGCAGCCAGGAGCAGGTGGGGTGGGGTGGGGTGGGGGGGGTTAGGTTAGACCACCTCAGCCTAGTCAGACTCCCACAACCCCCTACTCTACACAACCCATTTGGGCTATCCATGGGTGTGGGGGCATCAAATGGTGTTAGTAAACAAACAAGGAATGGAAGTAACTGTGTTTGAAGGTCAGAGAAAGAGATGACAGGGTGAGGCGTCTCCAGGGTGAGGCGTCTGCATCCCATCAAAGGCTGCAGCCGGGGCTTAATTGAAGGTGGGGAGTTATCAGATGGACCGTCACCCACCCTGTCCTCACCTGCAGTCGCCTCTGTGAGTGACATGATGCCGCACTTCTGAAGTCTCAGCAAACGACTCCCTCTCCACACACACACACTCGATCAAGCTCTCACACCTCAGCGTGCATGTCCTATGGTAAGGGAATTAGAACACGGCCGTCTTGGCAGGACAAGTTATTTTGGTAAAATTGACATGCTGCACTGCAGCAAAGGACCAAGACAATCTAATTACTCGGTATTGGGAGGAGGACATTTTCTGAGAGGGGGGGGGGGGAGCAGTGAGCGAGAGAGAGGAGAGAGAAAGAGATGCAGAGTATGTACCCTGCCTTGAGTCCTCGACACATGTCGGGGAAAAATCTGGGAAATCAGCCGGAAAGGTGAACGGGAAGAGAAAATTCCCTCTGCTAATAATGATCATTACAGTATCCTATACAGCTGGCATTTCTCAATGGTGACTGATTCTTTTATCTCGCTCTCTCAAGTACAAGAAAATATTTAGTCAGAAGAGAGAGAGCTCGTCTGGCCTAAAATAGAAATTAGACCCCCTTTGCATCACAGAACACAACCCATCCCACTTACACTTACATTTTAGTCATTTAGCAGACACTCTTATCCAGAGCGACTTACAGTTAGTGAGTGCATACATTATTTTTTTTTATTTTTTTTCATACTGGCCCCCGTGGGAATCGAACCCACAACCCTGGCGTTGCAAACACCATGCTCTACCAACTGAGCTACAACCCACTTCTCTTCTCTCTAAACTAACAGCTAGGCTACGTTAAATAAATAAACTATGAATACCTAGCAACAGGAAAGCTAAGTGGTTTCCATAACACATAATAGCGGCTATACGCATTAGGCTTACACAATATTTATGTGCTCTTCTGTTGACTACCATCGGTTTAGTTTTCCAGATGTACAACCCAACACAGCAACTCCATTACAGCAGAGATGAATCTCATGTCAGCCTTCCCCTTGTTTCAAATCAGGTTTTCTATAAATAGCCTCAATGATTTAGCATTTTTATTCTATTACGTTACTGTCTTAATGACCTGACTGGTGTTGCATATAAGAGAGAGAGAAAGAAGGAGCAGAGCGCGCGAGAGAGAACGAAGGAGCAGAGCGCGCGACAGAGAACGAAGGAGCAGAGCGCGCGACAGAGAACGAAGGAGCAGAGCGCGCGAGAGAGAACGAAGGAGCAGAGCGCGCGAGAGAGAACGAAGGAGCAGAGCGCGCGAGAGAGAACGAAGGAGCAGAGCGCGCGAGAGAGAAAGAAGGAGCAGAGCGCGCGAGAGAGAAAGAAGGAGCAGAGCGCGCGAGAGAGAACGAAGGAGCAGAGCGCGCGAGAGAGAACGAAGGAGCAGAGCGCGCGAGAGAGAACGAAGGAGCAGAGCGCGAGAGAGAACGAAGGAGCAGAGCGCGCGAGAGAGAACGAAGGAGCAGAGCGCGCGGAGAGAACGAAGGAGCAGAGCGCGCGAGAGAGAACGAAGGAGCAGAGCGCGCGAGAGAGAACGAAGGAGCAGACGCGCGAGAGAGAACGAAGGAGCAGAGCGCGAGAGAGAACGAAGGAGCAGAGCGCGCGAGAGAGAACGAAGGAGCAGAGCGCGCGAGAGAGAACGAAGGAGCAGAGCGCGAGAGAGAACGAAGGAGCAGAGCGCGAGAGAGAAACGAAGGAGCAGAGCGCGCGAGAGAAAGAAGGAGCAGAGCGCGAGAGAGAACGAAGGAGCAGAGCGCGCGAGAGAGAACGAAGGAGCAGAGCGCGAGAGAGAGAACGGAGAGCAGAGCGCGCGAGAGAGAACGAAGGAGCAGAGCGCGCGAGAGAGAACGAAGGAGCAGAGCGCGCGAGAGAGAACGAAGGAGCAGAGCGCGCGAGAGAGAACGAAGGAGCAGAGCGCGCGAGAGGAACGAAGGAGCAGAGCGCGGAGAGAACGAAGGAGCAGAGCGCGCGAGAGAGAACGAAGGAGCAGAGCGCGCGAGAGAGAACGAAGGAGCAGAGCGCGCGAGAGAGAACGAAGGAGCAGAGCGCGAGAGAGAACGAAGGAGCAGAGCGCGCGAGAGAGAACGAAGGAGCAGAGCGCGAGAGAGAACGAAGGAGCAGAGCGCGCGAGAGAGAAAGAAAGAGCAGAGCGCGCGAGAGAGAACGAAGGAGCAGAGCGCGCGAGAGAGAACGAAGGAGCAGAGCGCGAGAGAGAACGAAGGAGCAGAGCGCGAGAGAGAACGAAGGAGCAGAGCGCGAGAGAGAACGAAGGAGCAGAGCGCGCGAGAGAGAACGAAGGAGCAGAGCGCGAGAGAGAACGAAGGAGCAGAGCGCGCGAGAGAGAACGAAGGAGCAGAGCGCGCGAGAGAGAACGAAGGAGCAGAGCGCGCGAGAGAAACGAAGGAGCAGAGCGCGAGAGAGAACGAAGGAGCAGAGCGCGCGAGAGAGAACGAAGGAGCAGAGCGCGCGAGAGAGAACGAAGGAGCAGAGCGCGCGAGAGAGAACGAAGGAGCAGAGCGCGCGAGAGAGAACGAAGGAGCAGAGCGCGCGAGAGAGAACGAAGGAGCAGAGCGCGCGAGAGAGAACGAAGGAGCAGAGAGCGCGAGAGAGAACGAAGGAGCAGAGCGCGCGAGAGAGAAAGAAGGAGCAGAGCGCGAGAGAGAACGAAGGAGCAGAGCGCGCGAGAGAGAACGAAGGAGCAGAGCGCGCGAGAGAGAACGAAGGAGCAGAGCGCGCGAGAGAGAACGAAGGAGCAGAGCGCACGAGAGAGAAAGAAGGAGCAGAGAGCGCGAGAGAGAACGAAGGAGCAGAGCACGCGAGAGAGAAAGAAGGAGCAGAGCGCGCGAGAGAGAACGAAGGAGCAGAGCGCGCGAGAGAGAACGAGAGAGTGAGAAAACATGGGGACTTTAGAGGTCAGCTGAGGATGCCAGTACGTGTGTTTAAAGCACGTCCCACCATTCCAGACAGGTCTCCAGTGCCAAAGGCAGAGCTGCCATTCAGCCTTTGGGGTTATAGGGGGTGCCCTTCGTACACACACCCACACCCAGCTTTGTGTCACAACCCAGGGTCATGTACTGCTCAACCCAGGGATCATGTACCTCTCAACCCAGGGTGAACGAGTACATCTGGTGAATGTAAGTCTGGATCATGGCTGAGGTTGAGTTGGACTGGCTGGACCAGGCTAGGGATGGGCAGACCTGGGGTTGGGGTCCCTGGTGCCCTTTATCAGCTCTGTCAGGGGGAAATATAATGAATGCCTGGCTGGGTCCTTCTGCTGCACTTCCCACCTACCCGGCAAAACTCCCCACTCACCAACCTCCTCACGCACTGTGTACACACACACACACACACACACACACACACACACTTCTCCTTCATCTTTACCATGGCCCCAACCCCCAAAGCAAACACTCAAACCCATCACCTCCCATGACCTCTACAGCTTGAAATGACTGCGCCAGTCTGTGCTCCTACCCATGCCTCTCTGTGACCTTGCAGTGTGCTTTCTCTGTACAGCTAAAACCCTCTCCGTCCAGTCTCAACTCTGGACGCTTCCAAGGGCCATTCAGGGAGTCGAGTGGTGAGCCTTCTATTTCCTACCTCCGGTGTATTTTTGGAAAGGTTGTTTTCAACACCATCCCTCTCCTGCCCCCCCCCCTCCTCTCCCTTCCCTACCCACCTGCTCCTTTGCCCATTTGGGTAACTAAATCGAAAACAACTGGAACCATCTTGTTTTCCTTGTGGAGGCAACTCATTTAGCCGGGCGGCCACAGAGTAGAATTCCCCTTTAATGATACCACCACTGGTGGAGCAAATATGTAGCGTTCAAGTAGCTTCCAATGCTATTATGTGTGGTAAAGCAGGTTTCAATACTATTCTGTGTGCTAAAGCAGGTTCCAATGCTATTCTGTGTGGTAAGGAGTGACGGTAGGGAGAAAATAGGGACCGAGGGAGAGAGTGTGTGGTCTCCTTTGGCCTTCAGTGACAATGTAAGTCTATAAACTACCATTACAACCCCCCCTCCTCCTGTCATCCCCCCCTCTGCATGTGGAAGAGGGAGAGAGACACCAGAGAAAGGGGTCCAAGGATAGCTCTCTATAGCTCCTGATTTACTAGGTACATTAGGGGCTATTTGTTTGAGCAGGACCATCAAGCCACTGACACCTTGTCATCACAGGCAAGGGCAAGGTGAACTTAGAGTTGGTAGTAGAGACAACTGATGGGGCTAAATTTGAATGTGTGTCTCCAACGTGTGTGTGTGTGTGTGTGTGTGTGTGTGTAGTATATAAATGTCTACGCAGATATGTAGTGTGTGTGTGAGAGAGACATCGCTTACGTCAGGGTACTCTTTTAGAGGCACAAAGAGCTTCTCCTGCAGATGAATGATTGGCCCCAGGGCCTCGGGTAATTCCAGAGGGTGTTTGTCTCCGGGGCCGTTCGCTGTGTCGTTGTACATGTCTTTCCTTACTCTGTTGATCTCTGAAACACACAGACAACAAACGGTTAGAGGAGTGTCTGCAGAATGACCCACACAAAAACAAACACTTGAAAGGCTATGAAAAGACAACAGCACTAGGACTGCGGTCCTCTGTAGCTCAGCTGGTAGAGCACGGCGCCTGTAACGCCAAGGTAGTGGGTTCGATCCCTGGGACCACCCATACACCCAAAAAAAATGTATGCACGCATGACTGTAAGTCGCTTTGGATAAAAGCGTCTGCTAAATGGCATATTATTATTATTATTATTATTTAGACCAGAACTAAGCGAAACGGTACGAAGCGGAGTGAAAATGGGGAAGTTGGGTACATACAAATAATCAGAACTGGCACGCAGATCGGTAGGATAAATTGTAAGCTTCCCCAAACTTGAAACTCACGAGCTGCCTATGGTCTTTATTAAAAACTGGGTGGTTCGAGCCCTGAATGCTGATTGGCTGACAGCCTTGGTATTTCAGACCGTATCCACAGGTATGACAAAACATTTATTTTTAATGCTCTAATTATGTGGGTAACCAGTTTATAATAGCAATAAGGCATCTCAGGGGTTTATGGTATATTGCCAATATACCATGGCTAAGGGCTGTATCCAGGCACTCCACGTTGTGTCGTACATAAGAACAGCCCTTAGCCGTGGTATATTGGCCATATACCACACACCCCATCATGCCGTATGGCTTAATTATAACACCCAATAACAAAATTCCTAAGTATGCACACAGGAGGTCCGTGAAAGAAACGGGAAATCAAATTCCCGTCCAACTGATTAGTTCTGGCGCCAGCCGTGCGTTGAAAAGACGGTGAAGTACATATTTTTGGTTGAAAATATGTTAAAAAGGGATGTATAGGGAGGGGTGTGGTGTGTGAGGGGTTAAAGCCACCCCCCAGACAGTGTCAGGTGGTCTGTGGAGGCTGGTCTAGTTAAATAGTGTGTTTTGGGGGGATAATAGGAGAGTGGGATCGAGCCAATCCTTCAAGGGGAGATATGCCTTCAGCTCAGATCAGCCGGTCAGATAAAACCAAAGGCAGGGGCTGACAGACACAGATACAGACACACAGCTGAGGCAATGCAGTCAGTTGATCTCTCGTGGGCCTGTTGAGACAAGGCATTCATTCATTAACTTTAGTTGGGCCAGATGAGGCGAGGCAGGGATGCACAGTGTTCTGTAGCCTAAAACACACATTAAGTACAGGATAGACAACTAAAGCCCGACCGATTTATCGGTTGACCCAAAACATTTAAAATGATATTCGCCTTTTTACGGATGCATTTGTACCAGCATTTAAATCCACCAAAAAAGGGCCGATATAAGATCCGATATAATGATTTGTTCTGAAGAGGGCGCTCTATACATGGCTATAAGCCTATCCTGCCTTGGCACTACAGCAAGACTGGACACTATCCCCCAGCGCAACTACACCAGTCGGAGAGGAGAGTGAACTACTGTGAACTAACCGTTACTGCTTCTACGGTGAGTACGGAGTAGATAGAAGCTTGCCAGCTCAATAGTGCCAAAAATGCGCACTGGCCACATACTGTTATGTGAAGTGTCATGGTAGGGTGTCAGGTGTCATGCCAAACAATGGATGCTATGCCCAAATGTAAAGCAAGTACCGTGCAAAGAACCTTAAACTCTGTGGTAACGTTAACGTTACAGGCCTTTAGTGAAGCCAGCGAAATCTGGTGTGTTATATTTGCCTTTGGGAAGGGTATTCTTCAAGCACTGTCATTCAATTGTTTTCAGAGACACTAAAAATAGCAAGTTACAAAGTAGCGCTATTAGCTATATTTTGATGTATGGGTTCATTGTCACTTGTCAGGGATTGGTCCAAATTCAAGTTTCGCCAGACCTATTTCCATGACAAGTGCTAGCTAGCTTGCTAGCTCGTACTTGACGCCATTCACGGAGGGTCAGTGCTATCCGGGATCCTTGGGATGTCCCTAAGCTAAACCTTTACTGTATCCATTTTAAGTGTCAACTTCAACTAGGTAGGGACACAATGACTGTTCACTGAGGCAACGCTCGGGGCGAGAGGCAGCGCTGTGCCAGCAGAACATTTTGTGATTGATGTTTTTCCTTTCAAGTGGCAACTACCAGAATTCAGTGGCTAAAGCCCCTACAAATCAATGAAAACATAGCTAAATACCAATTCATTGAAAATGTGTCCTACGACGTTGTTTTCCAGCTGGCAGCTCAGTCTTCAGAGGCAAAAAAACATCTGGAATCAGAGCAGTTTATCCTCTTTTCACTAGAGTAAACCGTTTTTCCATAAAGAATGTAGTCTTTCTGGTGGTCCTAAATGCTGTGGCGTTTACATTAATACTCTTTACCCATATTTAAAGAAATCAGCTTTGACCATCTTTGAAGGGATGTTTTAAGCACAATCCATACAGAAAAAGCTTTATTTATAAAATTCCAGCTATAATAAAAATAATAGGCAGATATATCGGTTATTTGTGAATATTTCCATTCTAAAATCAGATCCAAAAATCCCCTATCAGTCAGGCTCTATGGACAACCATTGGTCACACTGCTTCCCACTCTCCCACTCTCCCCACGTCCGGCCCTGACTGACACACACCTCTCCACTAGACCCCCTAAAAGTGACAATTGATTTTATCCCTTAACCACCCTTCCTTATCGCCCCAATAAAATGTTGAAGTAAATTCCAAAACAGCACCTTGGTAGGAGGTTTAGCCGAACTGCGGATCGGAGAGAGTTCATTTCAGACCAATGGAGGTGAGGGAGAGACATGAGATCACAACGACTGCTGAGGCTGAGGGAACAGGGGCCATCTGTGGGAGATGGGTGGAGGGTAACCTATCTGGGGTGGGCCTCAAAAGGCAGGGCTTCTATTTAAGCCTCTGCATCAGAATCCTATATGTCAATCCCTGACCCCGAATGACAGGGGAGGGAAATCACCTCTACTGCCTACCTAACTCCTAATGCTAACCCTGAATGCTAACACCAAATACCACAGACTCAAGTGCTTTAACACCAACTTGTGTTTTTTCAATTTTTGTTATCCCCCGACGAGGGATTGACAGGTTGTAATCGATTAGGTTTAACACACATTCTTACACACACACACACACACACACACAATTGAATGTGGTTAGGCACATCTGGCATACAGCTGGGTAGAATCTCTATAGTAGGAAGCATCTGTGGGACGCACAGGAAGGGGCACACACACATACGTCTCTAACCCTAACCCAACCTTTCATTACAACATAAACGTAATTCCTCCATGGGTCACAGAGCATGCAGGCCCAGGTCAGACTGCTGAGATGACATCACTCCTCCCCATTAGGATGACATCACTCCTCCCTATTAATCTGTCAATATATTAATGGGGGGGGGGGGGCTGCTAAGTGTCTAGATCCCTCCCTGGATGAAGGACACAGTTTCTTAGGTCAGGCCAAATGAAATCAGTAGTTCAACGTCGAACAATGAATCTTTGGCCTGGCCTTAGTTGAACTGTCCAGATTTGTTGAGGAGTGAGGAGGGGATTCAGTAGGTATTTATACAGTGCCAGTCAAAAGGTTGAACACAATTACTCATTCAAGGGTTTTTCTTTATTTTTACATTGTAGAATAATAGTGAAGACATCACAACTATGAAATAACACATGGAATCATGTAGTAACCAAAAAAAGTGTTAAACAAATCAATATATTTTATATTTGAGATTCTTCAAATAGCCACCCTTTGCCTTGATGACAGCATTGCACACTTGGCATTCTCTCAACCAGCTTCATGAGGTAGTCACCTGGAATGCATTTCAATTAACAGGTGTGCCTTGTTAAAAGTTAATTTGGATAATTTATTTCCTTCTTAATGCGTTTGAGCCAATCAGTTGTGTTGTGACAAGGTAGGGGGGGTATACAGAAGATAGCCCTATAGATCCATCAATACGGAACATTAAGAACTTTGAACGTTTCTTCAAGTGCAGTCGCAAAAACCATCAAGCTCTATGATGAAACTGGCTCTCATGAGGACCGCCACAGGAATGGAAGACCCAGAGTTACCTCTGCTGCAGAGGATAAGTTCATCAGAGTTACCAGCCTCAGAAATTGCAACACAATTAACAGACACATCTCAACATCAACTGTTCAGAGGGGACTGTGTGAATCAGGCCTTCATGGTCGAATTGCTGCAAAGAAAACGCTACTAAAAGGACACCAATAAGAAGAAGAGACTTGCTTGGGCCAAGAAACACGACCAATGGACATTAGACCGGTGGAAATGTGTCCTTTGGTCTGGAGTCCAAATTCGAGATTTTTGGTTCATGGAAGTGGTGTTGTTATGGTGTGGGGGTGCTTTGCTGGTGACACTGTCTGTGATTTATTTAGAATTCAAGGCATACTTAACCAGCATGGTTACGACAGCATTCTGTAGTGATACGCCATCCCATCTGGTTTGGGCTTAGTGGGACTATCATTTGTTTTTCAACAGGACAATGACCCAACACACCTCCAGGCTGTGTAAGGGCTATTTTACCAAGAAGGAGAGTGATGGAGTGCTGCATCAGATGACCTGGCCTCCACAATCCCCTGACCTCAACCCAATTGAGATGGTTTGGGATGAGTCGGACGGCAGAGTGAAGGAAAAGCAGCCAACAAGTGCTCAGCATATGTGGGAACTCCTTCAAGACTGTTGGAAAAGCATTCCAGGTGAAGCTGGTTGAGAGAATGCCAAGAGTGTGCAAAGCTGTCATCAAGGCATATTTTGATTTGTTTAACACTTCTTTGGTTACTACATGATTCCATGTGTTATTTCATCGTTTTGATGTCTTCACTATTATTCTACAATAAAAATAAAAAAAATAAAGAAAAACCCTGAGTAGGTGTGTCCAAACTTGATAGTGTAATGTATCTGGCGCCTATAGATCAGATGGGTCATGTTCACTTGGAAGCAAACCTGACAATCAAGGAGGGGCTCATCTGAATTTATCCAATAAGAAACCCTAAATTTTATTTTTTTCTGTTGCAAACCATTTTGCTATGGTGTGACCTATTGAACATGGCTCAGCCTGGACCATGGGGATGATCTTGGGTTGGCCCCAGGGCTCAGAGTGGTGGTGAAGTGCTAAAAGGTAAGGGATTCGTAGGAGGCCAGGCAACAGGTTTCAAAGTCTTAGCAATTGGCAACCCGCCCAACACAAATTGTAACATTCCTCCCTCTACTCTTTTATTTAACCTTTATTTAACTAGGCAAGTCAGTTAAGAACAAATTCTTATTTACAATGACGGCCTTTGAACGTTCCCTTTTCATTTCCTGCTAAAATGCCACATTAAAATAAAGAGGCCGGTCCGGGCCTCCAGCCCAAGACGTGCGCCATTTGACAACATCCAATTTCGTCATCGCCAAAATCCTCGCCCCAAATCTTTTCTCAAACGCTGGGCTCATCTAAAAATTACCTCCTGCCTGGGCGCTGCCGATTAAATTATTTGTCTTTGTCCACCGCGGAGACGTGTGGCTAGTCAAAATGGCAGAGGAGATTGTGTGAGGACCATTCAGTCGGAGAAAGGAAAGAAAAGAAGCTGGAAACTGTGGCAGTAACAGAGGTTAGCACTCAAGAACTGTGATGGAGCAATTCTCTAGAAGTTTCTCCAGTGCTGTTTAAAGCCCACACACAGAGGAACGCCCACACTAGCTAGCACGGTGCCATCAGAAACGACTGTGTGTATGTAAGGTTAAATATTAATATAAATGAGGTAGTAAGTCTCCCCCCCCCCACCCACAGTCTCTCCCTTCACCCCCCCACTCAGTTTTTAGTGCATCACAAAGGGCCAGAGTCTACCTACCCTGCCCACCACGGCCTGCCTATCCCCCTCCCAGGTATGCCTAGTGCCTAACACAGTAGGGGATAATCAGCGGTCTGCTCTCGACTCCTGATATGACAGAAACTAAATAAAACTGTGGTGGGAGGAAGCCAGTCACAGTGAATGAGAGAGAACACACACAGACAAACACACACACACAGGAGACTCCTGACAGCGTTTGACGTGAGACACTCTTCACTGCTTCCAAAACACCCTAGGCCTCCACTCTCCCTCCGCACTTTTCTTCTCTCGTTCACAGTTCCAAGAAAATGTCACACTCCCGGGTCTCAGAGCAGACTGCCCTCATTGAGCTACAATAGAGGCTAGATAGTTTATTCCTTTTAACAGTAGACATGTAATGTTAAAGGTTTAAGACCAAACCAGTGAGAAAGAGGAGAGGTTCAACGGCATTAGGATAAGGGAGGGCTAGTTAGAATGACAGGATACAGACTAATATCCTGCTTGACCATCAGTACTGTGACAACATCAATAAATTAGGCCTACATAACCTCCTAACCTTGTTTTCAAACACTTTCCCTGAGTACGGCAACACAGAATTGGTCAACCAAAAGCTAAAATCCAGAAGGACTAGAATTAGGCCTAAATCAAGTCCTTGGAAGTATTTTGTCGGTGCTTATCAATTACAGGAAATGGTTCAGACAAGGACAGTCTGTCTCTGTCTAGGTCTGGCTGCCTTCCTTTCAAATGTTACATTGAGCCTGAATGGAGCTACCTCGAAAGGAAGATGAAGAAACTATACTGGAGGGGGCTGTGCAGAACATCAGCTGTTGGACTCTGATCAGTCTATGAGGCAGCATGGACCACATAGGCCTATAGAGAAAGGGTCTAGGGGCAGCAGTAGTGCTATAGTGCTAACCCATGTACTAGACGTCTAGCGTGCCACACTGTCAACAGTCTGCCTTAGTCCTCCTAAAATCCCCTCCTCTTTCTCCCTCAATTCCGCCCCCTCTCAATGAGCCAGCCCAGCGCTTTCTCCCCCTGCTGTCGTTCATTCCTAGCAGGCCAATTCCTCACATCACTCAGCAGTAAGGAGATCAAATTCTCACCCACACATGAACCTAAACCACCCCAGGGGTGCGCACAGTCAGGAAAAGTAGGCTCCAACTAAAAGGGAAAAAAATAGAATGTGCTTTAAAAATGTGAGCACTGAGCAGACCGCATCAAGTGGAGTTTCTCTTTATTTACCCAGTGAAAACACAATCAAGTCTAGTAGTAGTGGTGTAAAAGGGTAGGTGAGACTGAGTGCAGAAGGAGAGGGAGGATTCAGTCATGGAGAGCTTATAAAGGAGGGAGGGAAGGAAACATTATATTTGTCAGATGATGACATAGGACAGCATTTAAAAAAAACTATTTTACAACTGCAGAGCGGCATGGGGGTCTCTAATTCAGTGTTCCAAAAATGTGGGGCGCAGGGGACGGAGTTCCCGCCCCCAAAATAAATAAAGAATCATTTGTTTTTAGGAACTCAGTCAGGCTTTCGACTTACTCTTGAAAGTTGTAATATTAGATTGCACAAGGTGCAATCTCGAAATTGGTTAGTGCATCAGTTTTCCTCGTCGTGTCAGTCATTAAAGACCTTAGAGAGCTAGTTAAAACTGGTCAGTAGGCTTGGGCGGTATCCAGATTTTCTTATCCCGGGTTTTACGGTAATACCGGCATAGGACAAGGGAGCACTAAAAAACACAAAGAAAACCCATTGGGCTTCAATTAACAGAATGCTAACAAAATTAGCACAAACCAATAGCGAAATCACAGACACTGTCAGCTAAATGCTAACGAGCAAAAATGAACATAAACTAATTGCAAAGAGAAGCAAATCCAGCTCATAAAAGTTATACAAGCATAGCTAGTAGCTACCGAATTACAAGCAAAAAGTGAACGAGAGAAATTGTGCAAATGAACTAGTTGTGATGCTTTTCTGAAGGAAGACGTAGCAGAGGGAGAACAAAAGGAGAAAAGGAAAACGGAAGCAGGAAGCACAGGTGAAGAAACGGCAGCTGTAGAGACAACTCACCCAGAGCTCTTTGACTTCTGGCAGAAAGCCATTAAAAGATATGATGGAAAACATTTAGTAGTGAATTGCATACAAGTGTAACTTCATCACCTCATGTGCACAGCACAACAGACTCGCTATGGGGGCCTCCAGAGTGGCACAGTGGTCTAAGGCACTGCATCGCAATGCTAGCTGTGCCACTAGAGATCCTGGTTCGAGTCCAGGCTCTGTCGCAGCCGGCCGCGACCGGGAGACCCATTGGCGGCGCACAACTGGCCCAGCGTCATCCAGGTGAGGGGAGGGTCTCTCGACCTTCGCCTCTCCCGAGTCCGTACAGGAGTTGCAATTGGATACCACAAAAAAAATAAAAAAGATATAGGACACTAACAGTCTCCTGTCGTGCTATTTACAAACAAACACATGACTGGCTCAACTGAGGACCTACGATAATCTTCATAATGTAAAATAATGTGACAGGTGAAATGAATAACGCAATCTGCTTTATCTCCTAACATATTACAGAAGTTGCCTGCAAGTATTAACTAAAAAAAGTAGCTTCAAAATGTCTTGAAAAACTTCAAATAAAAAATATCCGATGGCTTTTTCCAAATACCCCGGTATACCGCCCAATGTCCAGATCATCTAGCCTGTGTGTCAGCTAAATGTTTTTGTAGCTAGGTTGATTTTGTTGTAGTGTTTGAGTCATGGCAAAGACGTGTAGAATTGCAGGAAATTACCTTTAAAATAGCACCCAAAAAAATATGGTTGGGATGTTTTAATTGCTTCATCCTGCTGCAGCATTCTGGAAGCTGCTGTCCTCCTTACCTCCCTGACCTCTCAAATCAGGGTGTGTGTGTGTGTGTGTGTGTGTGTGTGTGTGTGTGTGTGTGTGTGTGTGTGTCCATCACACTAGACAACAGGAGAAATGTATTGGTGATAGGGTTGGGCGATATTTGGGGAGACCTCTATGATACGCTACTCCAAATATTGCAATATCCGACATAATCATTTTACGCAGTATCCTTAAGAGTTTGACGCATTTAAGTAACATTAAAAATTCCCCATCAAAGTCTGTCAGTTTAAGGTAGAGATACACTATATAGATACTTTTGTGTATGTGGACACCTATTCAAATTAGTGGATTCGGATATTTCAGCCACACCTGTTGCTGACAGGTGTATAAAATCGAGCACCCAGTCATGCAATCTCCATACACAAACATTGGCAGTAGAATGGCCTTACTGAAGAGCTCAGTGACTTTCAACGTGGCACCGTCATAGGATGCCACCTTTCCAACAAGTCAGTTCATCAAATTTCTGCCTTTGTGAAGTGGAAACGTCTAGGTGCAACAACGGCCTAAAATGTAAAATCAAATAGCTAAAGACTTAGACTTTCAGAGGCTAATGACAAAATTATTCTAGACTGTGCAATTGTAATTATTTACAATATTATATTCACATTCATTAAATAATCTGTGTGTGGCTTAGTTAATTTCAACATATTGATACAGCCGAAGTGATAAAACTGCACACTTCTGATTTGTAAAGTTCAGAGTATTGTCTTGCACATCACGATATATCGTCAATGTCAAATATCACGATATATCGTCGATGTCAAATATCACGATATATCGTCGATGTCAAATATCACGATATATCGTCGATGTCAAATATCACGATATATCGTCGATGTCAAATATCACAATATTCGATTTAATTATATAAAATTGGCCCAAGCATAATGGTTGAATCTGTGTGGTATTTCCATGCGGTATGGTATGATAAGCTTCTCTGGCTAAAGCAGATTAAAAAAAACTAATTACAGGCCCTAATGTCCGGCACCTGAGAACGCAGGATCCCAACGCCAATTAAACCTGAGCCTCTGACACAGGCAGTCTTCTCTGCAGCCCTTTCACTAGGCTTCACCTAATCTACTCTGAAATTAAAGAACTGCGATAGAACTGAGATAGGTTCCAGGGAGACGGAGATAGATCATGTCTCCCGCTGCACACAGGAGCAACGAGAGCAGATGAGGGAAAGAGGCAAGGACGGCACATGACTGCTACTAAACTACACACCCGCGGTGGTGGCTGAGACGAGCCTTCGCTGAGGTACAAGTTTTTCCACTTTGAAGTGGCGCACTTTAGCTATCACAAAGCACAGCAGTGAACGGATTTGGCCTTTAACGCAATCCCTTCCCTTTATTCAGTCCACAGACTACTTTAACCAAAGCGACACTAGACTTCAACAGTGAAGGCTTTGCAGCGGAAGGCATGAGAAAGGTTCTTAAAGAAGCTGAACATAAATATAGTACGTGGGCGATTGAGCCATGAAAACGTATGTCTTATCGAGGACCCACAGCTGTCTCGTCGATTAAAACCTTTAGTGCTATTTTTCCCTCTATGATCTGACTTAACGGCCTATATACAGATGGTTCCGTTTTTAAGGGATGAACTTTCCGTGCTGTGCTCTTCACGTGAACGGTCGAAACGCCCAATACTGTACAAGTCACATTTTCATGACAGGCATTTTCAACATCAACAGGGAGGAAGTATAGATCAAATACAAAAACCACAATTTTGTTAAAATCAGGGCGCTCGCAATAAATTGTGCAAGATGTGAGACGGATGATGACGGTGGCAAATGCTAGGCAGGCCTCAACATTCTCAGACCCACACTTTAATACACACTCCGGGACCAGCCTATCCCAATCCCTTAGTCAGGGTCCGAAGTAATTGCTGGCCTAAAATGACATGAAAGCACTAAACGGCAAATGAAATGAATGACACTGCAGTTTCCCGGGCCAGCAGGGAGAGATCTACGTTTGCAGGATTCTCCTAAGCAGTCAGAGTAAAAACCTCCGGCGTCAGGTCTTTGAGCAGATAGGATACTCAATAAATGACTGGAGTAACAAGGCCTCTCAATCCTCCTCCCTCCGCCTTCTCTCCTGGGCCCGGAGTGAGCCAATCCTCCTCCCTCCGCCTTCTCTCCTGGGCCCGGAGTGAGCCAATCCTCCTCACTCCGCCTTCTCTCCTGGGCCCGAAGTGAGCCAATCCCCCCTCCATCCGCCTTCTCTCCTGGGCCCGGAGTGAGCCAATCCTCCTCCCTCCGCCTTTTCTCCTGGGCCCGGAGTGAGCCAATCCTCCTCCCTCCGCCTTCTCTCCTGGGCCCGGAGTGAGCCAATCCTCCTCCCTCCGCCTTCTCTCCTGGGCCCGGAGTGAGCCAAAAATACGAAATACACAACCGCATAAATTGGGTTTGATTGTTCAACGATTTCCACCAGTTCCAAACACACAGAAATTGGGCTGGGACAAAGCCCACCTGGAGTAGAGAACAGACGCAGCATGTTCCGTTCTATGATTGCCAATAATGAGTGGGTGCTGAGCTGCTTCTGTAATGGCAGAGAATGCACAACGAATCCAGGACTGTTCGGTGCACTGTGCAGGTCCTATGTGCATCATTTCCACCGCCTGCCCAAACCACACACATAGACAGAAAACAAACAGAACTGGTGAAAAAAACTAAAACTAAATGAGGCTTCTGTGTTTGCAGCCACGGCTCTCCAGAAAAGCAGAACACACAGAAATAACACTGGAGAAGAGGGGTGAATCGCCTCGGAGCAGAAACAGTACAAATAACACCAGGAAATAGTCAATCGTTTCCAAGTATCTAGCCATTTAGACAAACTGTTGACTGTTTTGGAGATGCTAGTCTTTCCCATTAAAAAAATAATTTAAAAAACGTTAAATCTCCATTCCTCCTTCCATTTGAAGCATTCTGACAGTAAGCCAGTGGTTTGTGGCGGCTGGGATTGGGTAGATGCTGTGTGTTGGTGTTGTGACGGAAGCTAACACAATTACCAGACAGAGCAATTCCTTATTAATATCGCAGTGCTTCTGAGGTTGCCGGCGCTAGCGGCAGAAATTCTGCCAAACATGATGTGGCTTAATGTGACTCTTGGCATCGGCGACGGGTTAGGCAGCATGACGATTTCAATAGGATGTGTCATAGCCAGTTACCATGTCGATTAGACAATGAAAACAGACAGACACACGGGAGGACTGGAGAAATACACTGCCACGCATTTGGTGAATCTCTGGGCCCATGTGAAGTTCCACAGACTAAAGCAGCCTGCTGCTGTCATTATTTCCTATATCCTGTTGGCAAAAAAACAATGGGCAGTGAGATTAACTTTGGCGTGTCTGGGGAAGTCTGACTGGACAGCCAGTGAGTAGGAGAGGGTAGGCTAATAGGCCCGAGACCATTGACTAAAGGAGAACTGAAGAGCTAATTTAGCAATTCTGCTAAATTCTCAGCCAACAGTCATTGCAAGGGAGGAGCTTTGGCCAGATCTCCAATTCTTGCTAAACAAAAAGGTCCAAACCTGAACATTTCTGTGAGTGTTCCTAAAGACGAGCTCTCCTCCCAGTACCAAGCCCATTACCAGATCTGAAAACTAAAGAGGGAACAGTCAGTCTCTGGATCTCTGCAGAGCCATTAAGGCCTGCGACTAACATTAGAACAGAACAGGGGACCACATGATGTGGAACTGCTTTATGGGGTTGGGTGCCGGTAGGGGGCACGGTATCAGCTCAATGAGGCATGGGAGTGCCCGTTTCCCGCACGGAGAGGGGTCTGCAGTTGGAGCGCCTTGTACTCACAAGGAGGGCCGGCTCAATGCATAATAGGCTCATTCTTAATGGCCGCCACGGGGGCAGGTGTTCATTACTCTCTGCGTGGAGGTAATTTAGGAAGACACCCTGGGGTGATCACTTGCTATGAAGCCCAGTATCCCTCCGTGTTACAAGCCGGCATTACTGGGTCATGGAAAATAGGCCTAAGAAACGCACAAAACACATAGACGCTGCCCTTGACATCACTATTGGGTCCATCCCATAGGCAACCACATGGCAACATTCACATAGAATAACAGTAATACAAGGAGAGAGGTAGAGCTTCATGCCAATGGTCCACTCAGCAAGTTCTGCAAATGATGTAATTCACCAGCTCAGCGGAACTAGTCAGTCATTCTAAGACACCTAAATGCAAACACATCTTATAAGACTAAACAAAGACAGCACTTTTATTGCTGCTTTGCTCCCATCGAAAAGGGTAGGATATGTAGCATTAGATTGGAAAGTGTTGTAGAGGTCATTTAACAGAGCAGCTTTAAGGGCAGAGATGTCTTAAACGGTTTCCACTCATCTGTTGGGATACTTTTTGGGAAAACCCCAACCTTTAAGCAGAATAACAAAATAACCAACACAGGCAGCCACTGTCGAGAACAAACTTGTAAAAGGGTGCAGACACGTGACACAGACTGACTCAACCTGGGGTATTAATCTCACAAACACACTCACTGTTTATTGTCTAGGGAACTCATTTAACCTGCGACTGAATTTGTGCGCAAACAAACAAATGTGAGACTTGGCACCAGAGGAGATGGCTGCCGTTTTATGGACTCTTAACCAACCGTGCTATTTTGTGTGTTTTTTCCACATTGTTTGTAACCTATTTTGTACATAATGTTGCTTCTACTGTCTCTTATGACCGAAAAGAGCTTCTGGACATTTATATTTGTTATGGATCCCCATTAACGGTTGCCAAGGCAGCAGCTACTCTTCCAGCAGCTACATCAGAACAGCGATTACTCACCTTGAACTGGACTAATAATTTTTCTTTAATGAGTCGGATGAGAGGGATTTGCTCCAGACACCCGACAGGGCCCTCATCCCTGTCATTGGCTGTAGAAAGAAAAGGAGATATTGCGGAAGGAGATCGGGGTGCCTGGTAACGAGCCGGCGACGAGTGGCTAATCTGCCTTTGCCATCGATACTATTGGCCAACTTACAATCGCTTGATAATAAAGTGGACGAACTACAAGCACGTATATCCTACCAACGGGACATTAAAAACGGTAATATCTTATGTTTCACCGAGTCATGGCTGAACAAAGACATGAATAACATACAGCTGGAGAGTTATACACTGTATCGGCAGGATAGAACAGCAGCCTCTGGTAAGACAAGGGGTGGCGATCTATGTATATTTGTAAACTACAGCTGGTGAACGATATCTAAGGAAGTCTCGAGGTTTTGCTCGCCTGAGGAAGAGTATCGCATGATAATCTGTAGACCACACCATCTACCAAGAGAGTTTTCATCTATATTCTTCGTAGCTGTCTATTTACCACCACAAACCGATGCTGGCACTAAGACCGCACTCAATGAGCTGTATACAGCCATAAGTAAACAGGAAAACACTCATCCAGAGGCGGCGCTCCTAGTGGCAGGGACTTTAATGCAGGGAAACTTAAATCAATTTTACCTAATTTCTACCAGCATGTTAAATGTGCAACCAGAGGGAAAGAAAACTATAGACCACCTTCACTCCACACAAAGATGCGTACAAAGCTCTCCCTCGCCCTCCATTTGGCAAATCTGACCATAATTCTATCCTTCTGATTCCTGCTTACCAGCAACAACTAAAGCAGGAGGCACCAGTGACTCGGTCAATTAAAAAAAAGTGGTCAGATGAAGCAGATGCTAAGCTACAGGACTGTTTTGCTAGCACAGACGGGAATATGTTTCGGGATTCTTCTGATGGCATTGAGGAGTACACCACATCAGTCACTGGCTTCATCAATAAGTGCATCGATGACATCTTCCCCACAGTGACTGTACGTACATACCACAACCAGAAGCCATGGGTTACAGGCAACATCCGCATCGAGCTAAAGGCTAGAGCTGCCGCTTTCAAGGAGCGGGACTCTAACCCAGAAGCTTATAAGAAATCCCGCTATGCCCTCCGACGAACCATCAAACAGGCAAGGCGTCAATACAGGACTAAGATCGAATCGTACTACACCAGCTCCGACGCTCGTCAGATATGGCAGGGATTGCAAACTATTACAGACTACAAAGGGAAGCACAGCCGCGAGCTGACCAGTGACACGAGCCTACCAGCCGAGCTAAATTACTTCTATGCTCGCTTCGAGGCAAGTAACACTAAAACATGCATGAGAGCATCAGCTGTTCTGGACGACTGTGTGATCACGCTCTCCATAGCCGATGTGAGTAAGATCTTTAAACAGGTCAACATTCACAAGGCTGCAGGGCCAGACTAATTACCAGGACGTGTACTCCGAGCATGCGCTGACCAACTGGCAAGTGTCTTCACTGACATTTTCAACCTCTCCCTGTCTGCGTCACCAACATGTTTCAAGCAGACCACCATAGTCCCTGTGCCCAAGAACACTAAGGTAACCTTCCTAAATGACTACCGACCCGAAGCGCTCACATCTGTAGCCATTAGGTGCTTTGAAAGGCTGGTCATGGCTCACATCAACACCATTATCCCAGAAACCCTAGACCCACACCAATTTGCATACCGCCCCAACAGATCCACAGATGACGCAATCTCTATTGCGCTCCACACTGCCCTTTCACACCTGGACAAAAGGAACACCTATGTGAGAATGCTATTCATTGACTACAGCTCAGCGTTCAACACCATACTGTCTTCAAAGCTCATCACTAAGCTAAGGACCCTGGGACTAAACACCTCCCTCTGCAACTGGACTTCCTGACGGGCTGCCCCCAGGAACAAAGGTAGGTAACAACACATCCGCCACGCTGATCCTCAACACGGGGGCCCCTCAGGGGTGCATGCTCAGTCCCCTCCTGTACTCCCTGTTCACCCATGACTGCATGGCCAGGCACGACTCCAACACCATCATTACGTTTGCCGGTGACAACAGGGGTGGGCCTGATCACTGACAACGACGAGACAGCCTATAGGCAGGAGGTCAGAGACCTGGCCGTGTGGTGCCAGGACAACAACCTCTCCCTCAACGTGATCAAGACAAAGGAGATGATTGTGGACTACAGGAAAAAGATGAGGACCGAGCACGCCCCCATTCTCATCGACGGGGCTGTAGTGGAGCAGGTTGAGATCTCAAGTTCCTTGGTGTCCACATCACCAACAAACTAACATGGTCCAAGCACACCAAGACAGTTGTGAAGAGGGCACGACAAAACCTATTTCCCCTCAGGAGACAAAAGATTTGGCATGGGTCCTCAGATCCACAAAAGGTTCTACAGCTGCACCATCGAGAGCATACTGACTGGTTGCATTACTGACTGGTTGCATCACTGCCTGGTATGGCAACTGCTCGGACTCCAACCGCAAGGCACTACAGAGGGTAGTCCATACGGCCCAGTAAATCACTGGGGCCAAGCTTGCTGCCATCCAGGACCTCTATACCAGGCGATGTAAATGACTCCAGCCACCCTAGTCAGACTTTTCTCTCTGCTACCGCACGGCAAGCGGTACTGGAGCACCAAGTCTAGGTCCAAGAGGCTTCTAAACAGCTTCTACCCTCAAGCCATAAGACTCCTGAACAGCTAATCAAATGGCTACCCGGATTATTTGCATTGCCCCACCCCCCTTACGCTGCTGCTACTCTCTGTTTATTATCTATGTATAGTCACTTTAATAACTCTACCTACATGTACATATTACCTCAACTAACAGGTGGCTCCGCACATTGACTCGGTACCGGTACCCCCTGTATATAGCCTCGCTATTGTTATTTTTACTGCTGCTCTTTAATTATTTCTTACTTTTATTTCGTATTATTTTATATTGTATTTGTGTGTGTGATTTTTTTTGGTATTATTTCTTAAAACTGCATTGTTGGTTAAGGGCTTGTAAGTAAGCATTTCACTGTATTCGGCGCATGTGACAAATAAAATTTGATTTGATCTGCACTGCGCACTCCACTCTCCAGACACACTCCCTTGGTTTATGTTAACCCACTTCACCACGTTCAGTGTGTCGGCTGATCCAGCAGGACAAGCGTGCAGCACAAACACATAATCTCCCCCTCACCTCAGTCGGTCTGGCCTCAGGCACACAACACACACCAAAACATCAGTGTGACTGCTTTAGAGGAGAATACAGGATATCTGCTGTAAGATTGCTAAGATATGAGATAGCGAGAACAGGAAAAATGGACCAGGATGTTGGGCTGATTGTGTGTCTGTTGAGGGGAATAGAAAGGCAGACAGAAGCCTTGGCCCAGTTGTTTTCACTGGAAGGCCTGTAACCATCGACTCAGTCTGGGGAAGCTTTTCCTCTCAGTGCTGGCCAGGACAGAGTAGCAAGGATGTGGGGGAGGGGGTGACACTTCCTGTCAACTTGTACAACCAGACTCCTGCAAGCCTCAAGGGTCAGCCCCGGGTCAAGACCTCAGAGAAGGGTCATCTATGTTATGACTTCGACTGGAAAGCCAGGTGGACTGCAAGCTTTTTGTGCCTCTATTGCTTTGCGTTCCTCGCTTGTGACAAGCTGAAAACAAACTTGGGGTAACAGTCTCTCTCACACCAAACCAGGAAGCCAGCATAACCCCCTCCGCCACGCAACAATGACAGGAAAGGTAAAGCTGTCAGAAGAGGAAGGAAGGTCCCTCTCAATGTGTCAAGAACAGAACCAATGCCCTGCTTCCTCCCCGAGCCTGAACCGCCCTCACGTCATCCTACCATCTCCACCACCAACAGTCAATGGGGGGGGGGGGGTCATTACGGCGTCTAACTATTCCCGGCCCAGAAAAGAACGAGACCTCCCTTAACCTGTCCTTCATTCTCACCCTCGATGGAAGGACGCTTGCAACCTGCAGTCTTACATACGGCATCCACAAAGGCGGCTAATGGGGAGTATCACTCAAAAGGGCGGAGCAGGGCAAGTATTGTCAGTGTCGATATATATTCTTTTAATAGAGCCGGACAGTGGCGTTCTTATCTGTGCCTTTGCAATGGGCTGTCGTTTGTCCAGCGGTCAGAAAGCAGGCCTTGTGACTGTGGTGGTGAGGGGGAGACTAACTGCCCTTGTGCCATATAATGGTCGCCATTCATATGTGATGATGCCTCGGGCATGGAGTGCCTAGACAACAACTGAGGACTCTGTTCGTAAGGAGAATATTCAACACATGAAGTCACATGCAATTTAATGTTCACTTCACACACACAGAATAACATGCTGCGTGCTAGAAGGTGACATCACTGTGCAACACTGGTAGAACCGGTCATTGCCAAAACTTGTTGCTCAACAGTGGCTGTATAAAACCACAGGCTGTGATAAGGGAAATTCAGCCTCAGGTCTTTGTCTGGTCTTCCCCAGTCAGCCTAGTAAGCAAAACTACCAGTCGGTGTCTGCTGAGAACAGACAGACAGTGTTTCGATCTGTTTGTTTGCTAGGGTGGTCCGAAAGGTACAGGCAGAAACACGAAGCGCACAGGTTTGGCAGAAGTAGGTCAGGATGTCATAGCAACAGGCAAACATAATTTCCACCCTGATCCGACAGCAGTGAGTCAGGAAAGCAATCACGGAGTTCCTGAGCCTACTTAAGTGTTTAGGCATTGATCGTCTTCAGAGTGCTGGGTGAGCAAGGGAGGAGGGAGAGGAGACCCAGTCCGGTCTGTCTGGGCCGTGGGGAGACCCAGTCCGGTCTGTCTGGGCCGTGGGGAGACCCAGTCCGGTCTGTCTGGGCCGTGGGGAGACCCAGTCCGGTCTGTCTGGGCCGTGGGGAGACCCAGTCCGGTCTGTCTGGGCCGTGGGGAGACCCAGTCCGGTCTGTCTGGGCCGTGGGGAGACCCAGTCCGGTCTGTCTGGGCCGTGGAGACCCAGAGCTGCGGAGGCTGGTCTGTCTGGGTGGTGGAGAGAGCCAGAACAGCAGAGGCTGGTCAGCAGAATGGGTAACCCAGGGTTAATGCAAACAGACAGGTCCCGTTACAGGCCTTTAATGTCAGCACTGGTCTTCAGATGAAAGATGAAATGTACCCCTCTGGCTGAATTACTGCCATCCGAGAGGAGAGAGAGGAGAAAACAGAGCGATAGAGTAGTAGAAAGAGGAGAGAGGAGAGGGAGGAGAAAACAGAGCGATAGAGTAGTAGAAAGAGGAGAGAGGAGAGAACAGAGCGATAGAGTAGTAGAAAGAGGAGAGAGGAGAGAGAGGAGAAAACAGAGCGATAGAGTAGTAGAAAGAGGAGAGAGGAGAGAGAGGAGAAAACAGAGCGATAGAGTAGTAGAAAGAGGAGAGGAGAGGGAGGAGAAAACAGAGCGATAGAGTAGTAGAAAGAGGAGAGAGGAGAGAGAGGAGAAAACAGAGCGATAGAGTAGTAGAAAGAGGAGAGAGAGGAGAAAACAGAGCGATAGAGTAGTAGAAAGAGGAGAGAGAGGAGAAAACAGAGCGATAGAGTAGTAGAAAGAGGAGAGAGAGGAGAAAACAGAGCGATAGAGTAGTAGAAAGAGGAGAGAGGAGAGGGAGGAGAAAACAGAGCGATAGAGTAGTAGAAAGAGGAGAGAGAGGAGGAAACAGAGCGATAGAGTAGTAGAAAGAGGAGAGAGGGAGGAGAAAACAGAGCGATAGAGTAGTAGAAAGAGGAGAGAGGGAGGAGAAAACAGAGCGATAGAGTAGTAGAAAGAGGAGAGAGGAGAGGGAGGAGAAAACAGAGCGATAGAGTAGTAGAAAGAGGAGAGAGGAGAGGGAGGAGAAAACAGAGCGATAGAGTAGTAGAAAGAGGAGAGAGGAGAAAACAGAGCGATAGAGTAGTAGAAAGAGAAGAGAGGAGAGGGAGGAGAAAACAGAGCGATAGAGTAGTAGAAAGAGGAGAGAGGAGAAAACAGAGCGATAGAGTAGTAGAAAGAGGAGAGAGGAGAAAACAGAGCGATAGAGTAGTAGAAAGAGGAGAGAGGAGAGAACAGAGCGATAGAGTAGTAGAAAGAGAAGAGAGGAGAGGGAGGAGAAAACAGAGCGATAGAGTAGTAGAAAGAGGAGAGAGGAGAAAACAGAGCGATAGAGTAGTAGAAAGAGGAGAGAGGAGAAAACAGAGCGATAGAGTAGTAGAAAGAGGAGAGAGGAGAAAACAGAGCGATAGAGTAGTAGAAAGAGGAGAGAGGAGAGGGAGGGGAAAACAGAGCGATAGAGTAGTAGAAAGAGGAGAGAGGAGAGGGAGGAGAAAACAGAGCGATAGAGTAGTAGAAAGAGGAGAGAGGAGAGAACAGAGCGATAGAGTAGTAGAAAGAGGAGAGAGGAGAGAGAGGAGAAAACAGAGCGATAGAGTAGTAGAAAGAGGAGAGAGGAGAGGGAGGAGAAAACAGAGCGATAGAGTAGTAGAAAGAGAAGAGAGGAGAGGGAGGAGAAAACAGAGCGATAGAGTAGTAGAAAGAGGAGAGAGGAGAGAGAGGAGAAAACAGAGCGATAGAGTAGTAGAAAGAGAAGAGAGGAGAGGGAGGAGAAAACAGAGCGATAGAGTAGTAGAAAGAGAAGAGAGGAGAGGGAGGAGAAAACAGAGCGATAGAGTAGTAGAAAGAGGAGAGAGGAGAGAGAGGAGAAAACAGAGCGATAGAGTAGTAGAAAGAGAAGAGAGGAGAGGGAGGAGAAAACAGAGCGATAGAGTAGTAGAAAGAGGAGAGAGGAGAAAACAGAGCGATAGAGTAGTAGAAAGAGGAGAGAGGAGAAAACAGAGCGATAGAGTAGTAGAAAGAGGAGAGAGGAGAGGGAGGAGAAAACAGAGCGATAGAGTAGTAGAAAGAGAAGAGAGGAGAGGGAGGAGAAAACAGAGCGATAGAGTAGTAGAAAGAGGAGAGAGGAGAAAACAGAGCGATAGAGTAGTAGAAAGAGGAGAGAGGAGAAAACAGAGCGATAGAGTAGTAGAAAGAGGAGAGAGGAGAGAACAGAGCGATAGAGTAGTAGAAAGAGGAGAGAGGAGAGAGAGGAGAAAACAGAGCGATAGAGTAGTAGAAAGAGGAGAGAGGAGAGGGAGGAGAAAACAGAGCGATAGAGTAGTAGAAAGAGAAGAGAGGAGAGGGAGGAGAAAACAGAGCGATAGAGTAGTAGAAAGAGGAGAGAGGAGAGAGAGGAGAAAACAGAGCGATAGAGTAGTAGAAAGAGAAGAGAGGAGAGGGAGGAGAAAACAGAGCGATAGAGTAGTAGAAAGAGGAGAGAGGAGAAAACAGAGCGATAGAGTAGTAGAAAGAGGAGAGAGGAGAAAACAGAGCGATAGAGTAGTAGAAAGAGGAGAGAGGAGAAAACAGAGCGATAGAGTAGTAGAAAGAGGAGAGAGGAGAGGGAGGAGAAAACAGAGCGATAGAGTAGTAGAAAGAGGAGAGAGGAGAGGGAGGAGAAAACAGAGCGATAGAGTAGTAGAAAGAGGAGAGAGGAGAGAACAGAGCGATAGAGTAGTAGAAAGAGGAGAGAGGAGAGAGGGGAGAAAACAGAGCGATAGAGTAGTAGAAAGAGGAGAGAGGAGAGGGAGGAGAAAACAGAGTGATAGAGTAGTAGAAAGAGGAGAGGAGAGGGAGGAGAAAACAGAGCGATAGAGTAGTAGAAAGAGGAGAGAGAGGAGAAAACAGAGCGATAGAGTAGTAGAAAGAGGAGAGGAGAGGGAGGAGAAAACAGAGCGATAGAGTAGTAGAAAGAGGAGAGAGAGGAGAAAACAGAGCGATAGAGTAGTAGAAAGAGGAGAGAGAGGAGAAAACAGAGCGATAGAGTAGTAGAAAGAGGAGAGAGGAGAGGGAGGAGAAAACAGAGCGATAGAGTAGTAGAAAGAGGAGAGAGAGGAGGAAACAGAGCGATAGAGTAGTAGAAAGAGGAGAGAGGGAGGAGAAAACAGAGCGATAGAGTAGTAGAAAGAGGAGAGAGGAGAGGGAGGAGAAAACAGAGCGATAGAGTAGTAGAAAGAGGAGAGAGGGAGGAGAAAACAGAGCGATAGAGTAGTAGAAATAGGAGAGAGGAGAGGGAGGAGAAAACAGAGCGATAGAGTAGTAGAAAGAGGAGAGAGGAGAAAACAGAGCGATAGAGTAGTAGAAAGAGAAGAGAGGAGAGGGAGGAGAAAACAGAGCGATAGAGTAGTAGAAAGAGAAGAGAGGAGAGGGAGGAGAAAACAGAGCGATAGAGTAGTAGAAAGAGGAGAGAGGAGAGAGAGGAGAAAACAGAGCGATAGAGTAGTAGAAAGAGGAGAGAGGAGAAAACAGAGCGATAGAGTAGTAGAAAGAGGAGAGAGGAGAAAACAGAGCGATAGAGTAGTAGAAAGAGGAGAGAGGAGAGGGAGGAGAAAACAGAGCAATAGAGTAGTAGAAAGAGGAGAGGAGAGGGAGGAGAAAACAGAGCGATAGAGTAGTAGAAAGAGGAGAGAGGAGAGGGAGGAGAAAACAGAGCGATAGAGTAGTAGAAAGAGGAGAGAGGAGAGGGAGGAGGAAACAGAGCGATAGAGTAGTAGAAATAGGAGAGAGGGAGGAGAAAACAGAGCGATAGAGTAGTAGAAAGAGGAGAGAGGAGAGGGAGGAGAAAACAGAGCGATAGAGTAGTAGAAAGAGGAGAGAGGAGAGGGAGGAGAAAACAGAGCGATAGAGTAGTAGAAAGAGGAGAGAGGAGAGGGAGGAGAAAACAGAGCGATAGAGTAGTAGAAAGAGGAGAGCATGCGCTAGCCATTAAGCATGCTGGACATGGGCAGACCGGAGAAGGCAGGCATGTTATGGACTCCCCCCGTGCCAACCTAAATGGGTTAAGACAGAGCCAAGGACATGGAGTCATTCACAATTCCCATGGGAAACTAGACACTGTTGTTAGTGTGTTTTGCACAGGAAGAAATCAGTTTAGCATTATGTTTAGCAAACATTCACATTACGCTTCTTTGGGGAGAGCAAATCATTTGCTGCATCATTTACCAGATCACAAAGGAACAAAATAAAAAGTAGGAGGAGAGTGAGGCACGTGGTGAGGGAAGGGGAGGAGCCTTACATTGAGTGTGTCAGACGATCATAACAAAAAGGTTTGAGGAAAAGTTAGCGCCACCGACAGCTTAAACCGGTGTCAAGCACAATCCATGGTTTTTTGTTGTTGTCATTTAGCAGACGCTCTTATCCAGAGCGACTTACAGTTATTGAGTGCATACATTTTCATACCTTCACCCCCGAGGAGAAAATGAAGGTGGAGGGAGAAAAACAGGATGGATAAATGGATAGACTGAGCATCCGGAGGCTTCCAGGAGACCTGGAACAGCACAGTGAGTGGTCCACAGCTGCAGATTAGGGCCGCAGGACAATACCTCACCTGAATGTGACAGAACAGCTGGCGCCTCCGTACCTAGCCAGATGTCCAGACCGCTCTCACACTGAGAGGACACGGACACCTGCCTGCCACACACAGCGAGCGCATCGTATAGGCCGTCCCACTGTAATCTAATCCAACAACAGCAAAACGACACTTCGTAATCTTTACGGAGGGCCACTGCTTCGATCAGTCCCTACTTAGAGTGGATGCCGATGGTAGTGATATTGGTTTCAGCGGTGGGTTGTTAGCTCTACAAAACAAGGGGTCATTGAGTGGGACTGAGGACCGCTGACCTTCCCCTCAGCCTGGGAGATGACTTAATTCAGAGAACATTTTCTCTTTATTGCCACCCATCTGGACCTTGCTCCCATTTCCTTTCAGCGCACACAATCAATTCTCTATGCCTAGAAACACACTTTCATAGAGCTTAGGTCTGGGCGGTATACCGTATTTCACTATATACCGGTATTGATGCATGGATCAGTTTTGGTTTTTACTTCACTAACGTTATTTCAGTGTTTGGTTATTTAAATGTGATACTTAACTCCGGCGCGTTTAATGTCCGTTTTTGTAGTTTACGCTGTTGAGTTGTCTTTCAGCCTCCTTCTGCTGCATGCCGCTTCCCACACCAAGCCCTGCCCCCCGTCACTCAAGGAGAGCGCAGTTGGTTCCTACCCTGTCAATAATTCCTCCCTGGCTTATTCATTCGTTGTCATGTCAAACAATATATACACAAGGTGCTGCCCACTATATTCCAACTATAGAATTAGAAAAATAATTCTATTTTCCATGGTTTCAACAGTTCACCAATTAACTAGACCTAGATTTTTTGACCATTTCATGCAGCCCTGTATGGCACAGTTGGAAATGAAAGTGCAGGAAATGCAGAAATTATTTTAAAAAATGCAGAATTTTGTTTGAAGATGGATTGAACAGTATTAAACAATCAGAATGGAAAAAGACCAATTGAAATCACATATAATTTATGTGTTGCCACCCTAGGGTCATGCACTACTCAAAGCATATTTAGAACTTTGATTATTCAAAAACATAAAATACCATCAAATACAATCACAAATGTGAAAGATATTGTGATATGATATTTTGGCCATATTTCCCGGCCCTAATAGAGACAGATTTCCCATTCTTTTCCCACTGGGAATGTTTATGCTTTCATTTTGTGCAATGTGTTAAAGGCTCTTTTCTTTCCCCAATTAAAACGAAATCGCACAAAACAACCATTGTGTTTGCTTGTAATCTATTCATAAACCGCAAACTGATAACACAGTCGGGCTAATCCTTCAGGCAAACAGACTAGTAGCAAAATAGCTGAACAAATACAGTCATTCAAACAACATCCATTTTTACTGATTACTTCGCTACTTGAGTCATCTCTCTCAGCTCCCTCTATATGCTGCTTTCCACACAGACCTAGTCCCGCCCCGTCACTCAAGGAGCGCATTTGTTGTTCCTCGACCACGAAACACATGCATTCAGTCTGCATGGTCAATGCAGCACATGCTACAATTTTGATGACAACAATGCTGTTTTCGCTTTGCTTCTTATTAATATAAATCCACTGGTGTTCTATAATTACACTATTAGTTTGTGTTTCTTACATCTGCAAAACAGCTAGTTTGTCTTTTCTTAGGAAGTTGGGCCTAAATTTGTTAGCTGCTAATGCTAATCGCTAGCTAATAAATGTACTGAGTCAGAGCAAATGTAATTAGCTATACAGCCTGATAATATCAGTGGTGGAAACCTAAATCAGCATGTTTGTGCAACAGTATCAAAGAGGAACACGCGAAGCAAGAATATGTTAGCTACATGAAGTAGCTAAGAACAAGCCTTCAATGTAGCCAAAGATTATAGGGTCCCCAAGGAAACACTTATCAACCCTTTTTGTTCCTACCCTGGTCACAATAACTCCTCCCTGGCATTTTCATTCGTTGTCATGTCAAACACTGTATTCAGTGCCAACTATTATATTCTAACTACAGAATGAGAATAATCATTCTATATCCCAAAAATATATACAAAATGCATTTTATAAAATATTGAATTTGTCCTTTCCTACTATCGCCCATAGAAACGCATTGAATAACACATTTATAAATGTCAAGTCAAAAAATAAATCATACCGAATAAGGTTTTGAAGTGTCTGTCCTTTTCATGATAAGACCAATTTTTGGGATGTCTCCTGGTCTGATGAACAGCGCTGTAGCTCTGCCACTTTCCACCGCAGATGCGGAACGCCGACATAGGCGGATTGAGATGCAGCCCATGCAAAAAAACAGATAACTTTAACTTCAACTGACAAATTTAGATGGGGATTTTTATGTTGCATTAATAGAGTTAAGGATTAAAAAACCCTTTCATCTGAGCGCAGGTCTGCACTCACTGTCAGGGTGAAACAACTAGGCAGAGGCTTACGGATTGAGAGAGCTATGCCGCAGTCGCACTCAACCGCCAAGGTGAAATCAGTCATTGTTTAAAAGTCGACACACTTCCTCAGATAGACCAATAGAACAGAGGATGTTAACATGTAGCCGTGTGGCAAAGAGCATCCTTTGCAGGGGAAAATGGATGAAACAGGCTGAGCCTTGGGGTCTGAATGGCAGTCTGTCACGAGAATTTCTCTCTCTAATCATTACTCAAGCTTTTTATAATTCCCAGAGGGTGTAAGGCTCTGGTTTAATAATGAATTAAACAAATTCTCCAGTCTGCAAGACATCATCAGCATTTTTATTCATGAGAGCTCTGGCGCTAAAAACACACACCCATTTTAAATGCCTTCACACAAAGGAACTTTGCTCCGCCCACCTTTAGGCAGCCTGTGACTTTCCACAGTATGGAATGGTTAAGTTTGACAGTTTCTAGGTTTCCTTTCTCCTGGAATGTTTGTCTCAGCAGTTTCTAACCCCCTTCCCTGTTAGTGGGTTTATTGCGGGCGCTGCAGGATTTCAGTCCTTCACGGCGTAGTGTGTTACCAATTGTTTTCTTGGTGACTACGGTCCCAGCTGCCTTGTGATCAATGACAAGACCCTCCTGTGTAGTTCTGGGCTGATTCCTCACCGTTCTCATGATCATTGCAACTCCACGAGGTGAGGTCTTGCATGGAGCCCCAGGCCAAGGTAGATTGACAGTTCTTTTGTGTTTCTTCCATTTGCGAATAATCGCACCAACTGTTGTCACCTTCTCACCAAGCTGCTTGGCGATGGTCTTGTAGCCCATTCCAGCCTTGTTTAGGTCTACAATCTTGTCCCTGACATCCTTGGAGAGCTCTTTGGTCTTGGCCATGGTGGAGAGTTTGGAATCTGATTGATTGATTTATTGCTTCTGTGGACAGGTGTCTTTTATACAGGTAACAAGCTGAGATTAGGAGCACTCCCTTTAAGAGTGTGCTCCTAATCTCAGCTCGTTACCTGTATTAAAGACACCTGGGAGCCAGAAATCTTTGATTGAGAGGGGGTCAAATACTTATTTCCCTCATTAAAATGCAAATCGATTTATAACATTTTTGACATGCGTTTTTCTATATTTTTTGTTGTTGTTATTCTGTCTCTCACTGTTCAAATAAACCTACCATTAAAATGATAGACTGATAATTTCTTTGTCAGTGGGCAAACATACAAAATCAGCAGGGGATCAAATACTTTTTCCCCTAACTGTATACAGGCCCATCTGAAGTTTACCAATGAACATCTGAATGATTCAGAGGAGAACTGGGTGAAAGTGTTGTGGTCAGATGAGACCAAAATCGAGCTCTTTGGCATCAACACAACTCGCCATGTTTGGAGGAGGAGGAATGCTGCCTATGACCCCAAGAACACCATCCCCACCGTCAAACATGGAGGTGGAAACATTATGCTTTGGGGGTGTTTTTCTGCTAAGGGGACAGGACAACTTCACCGCATCAAAGGGACGATGGACGGGGCCATGTACCGTCAAATCTTGGGTGAGAACCTCCTTCCCTCAGCCAGGGCATTGAAAATGGGTCGTGGATGGGTATTCCAGCATGACAATGACCCTGAGGGTATTCTAGTACTAACTGTTCCAAAAATATCAAGTTCCTCCTGCATGATATTCACAAGCCAGATCTGACTCGCCGCCAGTTAATAGAACAGATCAGATTGAGTTCAAATTCAAAAAGAGTAGGTATGTGGGGGGGGGGAAAAACACCTGTTAGAGGTTAAGCGCACGCCAAGTTAGCCTAAATTCCTCAGCTAGCCACTAGCCTTTGCTATTCCTCTCACAAGAGAGGAAAGCATGCAGGCAGAGAGAACCAGCATTCAGCTCGTTGTGGAAAACAAAGACGAACATGGGAAACGCTGACAAATAATGCAGTGACTCCCATGGAGTCTAATTGTTCCGCCCCATCTGCAGTGACAGCCAGCCCTGAGACTCAAATGACTCGCACTACAGAGAGCAAAAACAACTGAGACAGAGAGAGAGAATAGAATAAAGGGAAGCTGTTGGAAGGAGGAGGGGGGGCTATTCGAAACAGTCAATTGCAAGGGGGTGAGGCCTAATCCTCATTGCTGTGGAATGTGTGTGTGGAGGGCGAATCAAATAAACAGGCATCTAGTCTCAGGTGGCCTCTTACAACTCACATTCAAATTAGTCACAGGAAACGGGAGAAGAGAGACAGACGCACCTCGCTGAGAAACAACAAATTACACAGCAAAAGGGACACAAAGGAGCAGAGCTTTTGGGCTTTGTTTTTCAGCCATTTTATAAAGCTTATGAAACAGGCTGGTGTTCTCGTCTTTCCCAGAGTCTAAACCAAACAACTTCGGCAGCCCTTTCCTGCCTGAAATGGGTGTTCCTTCCTTTGGTTAGGCATGTTTCTCACATCCCAAAAATGGAGGGGGAGAAAGGGGGTAGGTCGAAGTATAGGGAGGATGAGGTTCCCAAGCCAAAAAATCCCAAAGATAAACAAAAGAGCCAATAGAGCTGTTGTGACAGAACTATTACAAGATCGCCAAACTTTGTCATATCCTGTCACGCCATGCATCATTTATTCTCCAGACTCTCGAGAGAACGACTAAACTGAACAACAGTGCGCAAAACCTTTGTGCAGCATACATTTTGTAGCTTATCGAAATTAAAAAGTAGAAGGGGAAAAGGGGAGTTTGTAACCAGCCAAACGCAGAGGGGTGGCAAGCAAAACCAGACAACTGGGGCAGAGGTTGTGCCCAGCACTCGCGGGATTGTGGCCCGAGATAACGGTGCAGGCAGGGCCCGTCAGAGGATGACTTTATCAGCTGCACCAGGCCGTGGGCCAGAAGCCTGGCTGATCTCAAAGACACCAGCATGCAGGCATCAGATAGAGTCAGAGAGCGAGAGAAAGAGAGAGCATCCGAGCCTGGGACATCCTCTGGCCGCCCAATTTATTACCCACAGAGAGCACAGGGAGGGAGAGAGTCAGGCCCAGGGAGGGAGAGACTGAGGAGAGAGTCAGGCCCCGGGAGGGAGAGACTGAGGAGAGAGTCAGGCCCCGGGAGGGAGAGACTGAGGAGAGAGTCAGGCCCCGGGAGGGAGAGACTGAGGAGAGAGTCAGGCCCCGGGAGGGAGAGACTGAGGAGAGAGTCAGGCCCCGGGAGGGAGAGACTGAGGAGTGAGTCAGACCCGCAACTCAGCTTTAAAACTGGCTCAGTAAAGCAGGTCTTGTTAATTAAATTCCAGCTTATAAATAGTGCCTTGGGAGGGAAGCAGAGGCAGGGGTGTGGAGGGGAGGGGGACAGAGAGACGCATAACAGCTTTCAGCCTGCACAACAACCATGCCCTGAGCCCCCTCCCCTCTCTCTCTCCTCCTATAGTCTCTCCATTCGAGAGCTCAGGTCTTTCAAAGCCCCAGGCGCCATCTTACTTTGCGAGCAGCACTCAATCTTGTTAGATGGCAAATTGATTGTGTGTCAAAGGTTAGTGCAGGTCTCTGCCCTGCGGGGCGCTCGTGAAGGGTCACCCTACGGCGGCGCTCGCAAAAGGTCACCCTACGGCAGGAAATTAACTAGTAACAGGCAGAGTTGAGACCGATGGAGAGAGAGCTATGGAGAGAGAACTTTAGACTTTTCTTCTGTAATCTTTATTAAAAGACCAACTCTAAACCCTGACGCTCTCCCAGGGGCTTGGCACAGATTCCCTTCTCTAAACAGTGACAAATCGCAAGGAAGCGTCCGATTAAACCTAACACCGGCAACAAACAAACAAAAAAACCTATCCATTACGAGGAATCGGTGCCATGCACAACCTGCAGCACTCTGCTCTAACACGTTTGTGGTGTTGACTTAAGTAACAAACAAAACAGGGCTAAAATGGAAATTGTAAGGAGAGGGCTTTTGAACAAAACAGATCAGGATTAACAGAGTAAAAAGTCAGGGTGTTGACATCCAAAGAGGACTCTATATACAGTGGGGGGAAAAAAGTATTTAGTCAGCCACCAATTGTGCAAGTTCTCCCACTTAAAAAGATGAGAGAGGCCTGTAATTTTCATCATAGGTACACGTCAACTATGACAGACAAATTGAGATTTTTTTTTCCAGAAAATCACATTGTAGGATTTTTTATGAATTTATTTGCAAATTATGGTGGAAAATAAGTATTTGGTCAATAACAAAAGTTTCTCAATACTTTGTTATATACCGTTTGTTGGCAATGACACAGGTCAAACGTTTTCTGTAAGTCTTCACAAGGTTTTCACACACTGTTGCTGGTATTTTGGCCCATTCCTCCATGCAGATCTCCTCTAGAGCAGTGATGTTTTGGGGCTGTCACTGGGCAACACGGACTTTCAACTCCCTCCAAAGATTTTCTATGGGGTTGAGATCTGGAGACTGGCTAGGCCACTCCAGGACCTTGAAATGCTTCTTACGAAGCCACTCCTTCGTTGCCCGGGCGGTGTGTTTGGGATCATTGTCATGCTGAAAGACCCAGCCACGTTTCATCTTCAATGCCCTTGCTGATGGAAGGAGGTTTTCACTCAAAATCTCATGATACATGGCCCCATTCATTCTTTCCTTTACACGGATCAGTCGTCCTGGTCCCTTTGCAGAAAAACAGCCCCAAAGCATGATGTTTCCACCCCCATGCTTCACAGCAGGTATGGTGTTCTTTGGATGCAACTCAGCATTCTTTGTCCTCCAAACACGACGAGTTGAGTTTTTACCAAAAAGTTATATTTTGGTTTCATCTGACCATATGACATTCTCCCAATCCTCTTCTGGATCATCCAAATGCACTCTAGCAAACTTCAGACGGGCCTGGACATGTACTGGCTTAAGCAGGGGGACACGTCTGGCACTGCAGGATTTGAGTCCCTGGCGGCGTAGTGTTTTACTGATGGTAGGCTTTGTTACTTTGGTCCCAGCTCTCTGCAGGTCATTCACTAGGTCCCCCCGTGTGGTTCTGGGATTTTTGCTCACCGTTCTTGTGATCATTTTGACCCCACGGGGTGAGATCTTGCGTGGAGCCCCAGATCGAGGGAGATTATCAGTGGTCTTGTATGTCTTCCATTTCCTAATAATTGCTCCCACAGTTGATTTCTTCAAACCAAGCTGCTTACCTATTGCAGATTCAGTCTTCCCAGCCTGGTGCAGGTCTACAATTTTGTTTCTGGTGTCCTTTGACAGCTCTTTGGTCTTGGCCATAGTGGAGTTTGGAGTGTGACTGTGAGGTTGTGGACAGGTGTCTTTTATACTGATAACAAGTTCAAACAGGTGCCATTAATACAGGTAACGAGTGGAGGACAGAGGAGCCTCTTAAAGAAGAAGTTACAGGTCTGTGAGAGCCAGAAATCTTGCTTGTTTGTAGGTGACCAAATACTTATTTTCCACCATAATTTGCAAATAAATTCATTAAAAATCCTACAATGTGATTTTCTGGATTTTTTTTCCTCAATTTGTCTCTCATAGTTGACGTGTACCTATGATGAAAATTACAGGCCTCTCTCATCTTTTTAAGTGGGAGAACTTGCACAATTGGTGGCTGACTAAATACTTTTTTCTCCACACTGTACATAGTCTGATACTAGTCCATACTGATTTACAGCTCTTACTCTCTCTCTAAATCAATTGCCTGTACTTCAACAGCCTTCTAAAATGTTATAACATCTCCTGCCAACAGAAAATATAGCAGTTTGCTTGTTGGCATGTCAACGGCCAATTGAGAGAGAGAAAAAAAACACACGGCCGTCACCTCGGAAAGATGAACAACTGCTGCGCATGGGATTTTCAAAAGCGCCTGCCCACCAAAGTGACCTTAGAGGCTCAACACTCACCAGCAATATAAGAACCTAGGCTACACGCATGCATCTCGGTGCCGAGCTAAGCCAGGGAACTGGGAGCAGTTGTTTCACTCGGGGTCACAGGGGTTAATGCTCATGGTGTTGGCTTTCCCCTCAACATTTAAACAGCTGCGCACACACCAAGTTGAAGGCGAGGGAACACGTGAGTGTTAGCGATGCGCGGGTTGATCCATTACCCGCAGTCCTGGCGGAGTGGGGCGGGCGGGTTTAGGGTCATGAAATATTGTGGTTTGAACAAAGAGAAAAAAATTACTTTAAAAAATCCATAAATGTATAACTCTTGTACAATTTACATCTATAGGCTACTTTTAGGTTTTTCTTTCATTCTTTTAGGCTATCTGACATTAATGTATAGGCCTAAGCTTTAGGGCCTAACTGTACGCGCGCCAAATAGCCTACAGTACATGTCAACCGCCAAATGCTTTTGAGAAAGGGCAGAAAAACTTAACTTTGATCCACGGAGGCAAACAGGACAATGTCAGAGTTTAATTCAATAAGAGAGAAGCTGCGAAATGGAGAGTTTAAAATAAAGAGAAAGGAGGGCCAGAAAAGTAATGTTTGGGAAAGATTTGTCGAAATGGTAAACGAGGATGATAGCCGTACCGGCTATGTTATGTGTGATGATTGTGAGGCGCTATATAAATTTGACAGTCACAAGACGGGGACTTCAAATAGGCCTATGGCACATCAAGGGAACTGTAGCCTAATGTTCAGATGGGTTAAATGGAAACTGAAATCTGGACACTGACTGTAGGTATATAACCTCCCACATAGCCTTAATATTAACTCATGCAGAATTAAGCATTTCTTGCAGTGAAATTATACACCAAATGTAGGCCACATTTTTTCTCGGAAAGAGGAGAAATAGGATTTATTTATTTCAGCATCTTGAGAGAATGCGAATGCGCAGTTAAATACTGTCTGTAGAGGTGCTGTCTTTATCAGCATCATAAAAGCTGATAGTATTTCAACCACATAAAATATGCATCCAAGCCAAACTGAAATCTTATCAGAAACATGTTGGGTCATTTTCAGAGCTTTCTATTTCCTACAACCGGTCAAACTGAGGAAACGTGGAATTTTGCACAGAAAATATATTTCCCCTTTTTTTGCTATTGCATTTTCTCCCCGGTCCCTAAACGTCTTTGCTCCACAAAAGCAGCAGAGATGACAGAACTTCACGGATGTCAACTAGATTGAAGCATTCAAAGATTATTTGACAGGAGGCACAGGATTCTTTTTGCCTGATTTATATACACGTCTCTGCTCATAATTTCCAAAATTTTTGTAAAGTTATTTGTTAGTCAACTTGTCTATAATTCAGTACATGCAGCTTCACTTCTGTCATACGTTGTCCTAGAAGACTAAATAAACCTGTGCCCATGTTCTATATTAGCAGGTTAGGGTCGGGTGTGGGCCTCAGATTTTCACATATAGTCGGGCGGTTGCGTCTGGGTTATTAGCTACTGCGTGCGCGGGTGAAAAAACGGCTGACCCTTGCACCACTAGTGTGTGTGCAGGGAATGTGTGTCCTATTCATGCAGTACAGCTGTTGGCAGGGCTATGAAGGAGAGACAACCGGGAGAGAATCTTGACTTCCTTTCCCCTCCCCTCTCGACTTTGCTTCAGCTGCCCGTTTAGACAGAGGAGAGGGCATATTGCGGTGTGGTCAAGGTACATTTCTCTCTGTGTGCGAGATATGGAGAAGTTTGTGTTCTTAAAACACCTGTGAGTAAATGAGGATTCTCACTATGAGCACCTTAACATGTGCTTCTATCTACACGCCGAGTATTTCTCCCCAAAGAGTCTTGAGTAAAACAATGCTGCTGAAATATTGACAATAAAAAGTATCATTGTCTTTGTTTAAGGGTATTTCCTTCTCTTCCTTGGCCAAGTCTGGTTGTCATTCAGTCACTAATCAGTAGGCACCAGGGTCACCTTTACTAACTATAGACAGGTTGGATTCCTATGGTGCCACTTACTATGCAACCAAACTAGAATCTTGAGTTGTAAGCTACTTCCTGGATAAATCTCCTAATGCTTCGATGGAACCAAAAATGATTGACACGGCAACGCTAGAGGTTAAATAAACAAAATCACTGCAGTTTGCAAGCTTCTGTCCCCGACAGAAGTCACAACGAGCTGCAATGTTTACCCTCGCTGCCGACTGAAACCGCAGTCGACATTTGCATAACCTGAACGGCACACAAATATACCTCACAACTAGCTTCCCGCTGTGATTAATGCTTCTCACTGCACTTAGGTGAGGTTTGCACTCAATTTCAGGAATGCACATTTACAGGGTGTGCTTTGATGGGGGTGGGCTCATACCGGCAAGCTCAAGTCCAAAAGAGTAAGCAAACGGCTTTAGCCAAGAGCCTCTTGCACTGGGGGGTTGTTTTCCTCACACACAGACACCCACTAAACATTAGGCAGAGGGGTAAAGTTTGGGCGACTGCTGTAGTAACCCCAGTAAACAGTGGAGCTGTGTGGCTGGAGAGAGCAGAAGGCAGCATGTGAATTGTGAAACCTCATGTGCAGCCAGGGAAGAGGGGCCCAGGATCTGGCCCAGACATGGTCTCTTAAAAACACCCCCACACTGAGTGAAAAGCACAGGATGGTGCAACCACATCGGGCTGCCAGCTAAGTGTGCACCATGGCCAGGCTTCCAAAGCTGCCTGGGTAAACAGATTCAGTGTGAGAGAGAGAGGCACACTGTGGAGCCTGATCCATTCTCCTCTTAGTCTGGGTGGGGGGGGCAGTTAGGCAGGATGAAGACAGGGGAGGGGGGGAGCCCATAGTTTCCTGTGTCTCCCCGGAAGGAAAGGGTTGTGTAGAGCTTGTTGCAGGGTAATCATTTTAGGAATGTTTAACTGGATAAGTAGAGGTTGAGAGTTTATCTAAACTAGCCTTTATGGGAGACTGGAGCAAACAAAACTTGTTTTACAAGAGGTGACACAGTACTCCTTTGTTTTCACTGGTTAGCAAAAATGTGCCCACAGTGAGACATCAGATAAGCATTTGACATGGTGACACAGTTGGTTCTATATTTGGCATGAAACTCAGGGTCACAGATGCAATATTTTTCCCGTCCTTTTTGCATGAATTAGAATACACGAAATATACAGCTAAAAGTCTTTAATTCCAGAAAAGTGACTGAATGTCAGCTGCCCACATCAGAGCTAAGGACAGGACAGTGAGGGGGAAGTGGCGCTCTCTAGTGTTACCTACTCAATTACATAAACCACACTACCGTTATGAATTGTACATTGTGTATAATAGAGTTATATAAACTATAAATCTTAAGTGGCATACTAGAAAACGATCCTGCGACAACAACGACGCTGAGACTGGCCCCGACACAGACTGCATAGGTAGACAAAAACACGACTACATCAAATGAAGACAAAGCTACACAATTCCTGCCTAATCATCCGCGATTTTTCTTCCGCGCTTAATGTATGTTTTAGAACGTAATTTATCTGCAAAACGTTGGCGCTGGACATCTTTGCAAGGCAAACAACTCGACTGCCCCATTGTTTCAAAATCCGAAAGGCAACAGCCGGGGCACATTCCGATGTTGTGCAATTCCATCAGATTCTGATAAGCCAATACTGTACGTTATGGAAACGAGCTGCTCAGGAGTGAATACAGCCAGATAACTATATTACAGCCAGATATATTGTTGTGTTTGTTAGGAAGCTTCATGTTTGATTACAAGGTTATATTAGTTTGCTACCAATCCTGTTCAGTTGAATTCGTGGACCCTGGAAACAATACATCCTCTTTAGAACACAAACTCTCACATTCACTTATATCATACTTGACAGGCTAAAGCCAAGACTACAATTTAATTGTACAAGTCTGGCTATTAACCAGTTTCTTCCTGCAACTGGGATTAATAGTAGCTAGATAATAAAATGTATAGTTTATCGGTCCTGGCTAGCTAGTTAGCAGGCAACAAAAAAAAAACTTTTCACTTCGTCAAGTCAGAGAACAAAAGGACATGCTAACTACAAAGAAATCCTTGCGGTTTGGTGGTGGGAAATAAATATCCTTGTTGAATGGTGCAATAGTTTAATTTCCTCGCAGTTCTCACTTTGTAAAGTTAAAAGAAGAAGTTGTGTTGCGCTTTGTGATAATGTAGCTCGCTAGCAAGCTAGCTATGTTAGCTAGGTAGCTACCATGCATGCGCTCTTCTATGCAGCAAGCATGCCCACCGAGCCCTAGGGAGAGTGCCGTAGTCACTCCTTCCCTCCCAACTACCCCATTTCTCCAGACGGCGTTTTACCTTCATCGAGAAGCCGCTCAAGGTGTGTAAAGATACCGCACAGATTTGGCAAACTGGTCATCAGCTTCTTTTCATTTAACAATTGCATCAAATAGTCGGGACTCGGCCTCGGTCTCTCCTTCACTTCGATCTCTCCGACCATCATCTTTGCGTCTAGAGTGCGAGCGAGCCTCCAACAGAATCCTTTTTTATGAAAAGAAAACAAATCTTAAAGAAAAACTTGCAGATCAAATCCTTCGTTCCTCCCACGTTTCGATTGCTGTAGTTAGACGACCCTCTGAACAAAATCAAATTTTATTTGTTGTTAGAGCGGAGAGGAAAAAATAAGCACTATCTCCTCCTAAAGAGTTGATCACCGTGTACTCTCCTCTACTCCGCGCTCAGGGACGTTCCGCTCCACCACTGTTAAAGCCAGCGAGTATTCGCCCAAAGCTTTTGTCCCCTCTTCGCCTATTGGTCAGAAGCCCTTTCAAGGGACTGGTGATATCACCAATAAGCACAAGGTATTGCACCATGAGGGCGCTGAAGTGCCAATAGGTGATCTACAGAGATTAGAACCAATTGTGGACAGTACAGTGAAAGTGTATTTACAGATTTCATACACAGGTTGTATTGGGCTTTAAAAATGATATTTCAGTCGTTGCGGAGAAATCAAAAGCATAGAGGACTTTGGAAACATTGCAAACAGCATGAACAACTAGTTTATGGCTAACTAGTTTATGGCATATGAAGACCGGTAGGAGGTAAAGGAACATGGGGAAATTCTCCCTGTCATCACTTAGGTAATGACTCAATTTTAAATTTGATGGAGATAATTATATTCAATATTATGGTGTACCCCCCGCACCTCTCCTTGCATCTTACATTTACATTTTAGTAATTTAGCAGACACTCTTATCCAGAGCGACTTACAGTTTAGTGAATGAATACATTTTTCATACTGGCCCCCCGTGGGAAATGAACCCACAACCCTGGCGTTGCAAGCGCCATGCTCTACCAACTGAGTGATATGATATAAATATTATATAAATAGGATCGTAAATATTGGACAACCAATAGTTGAGTTATTAGTTGTGTGACCAAAATAGACAAACATCATGAAGTTTAATTCTCATACAGCATGTTAAAATAACTCTGTGTCCGCTTTGGATTAATTGATCAACGTGACAATAATCAGTACAGGCCTAGGCTATTTTAACAAGCCTGCCCCGTCCTCGGACCTTTCCATATCCATTGAGGATTAACTCAATTCAGATTATCAATAGTCCACACAATGGAGCCGCCCACCTGGGTCGTTCCTTAATTGAAATGAAACCTTGTCATGTTCTAAATTTGGCAGCTGTTGTCGACTGGTGTGGGGCCGCCTAAATCTGAGAATTTGACCTTGGCCCCTATTCAATTGGTTCCCTAGTCTCTCTGCCTTTGTGGAAAATAGTCCCTCTGCTTCGGCATATGAATACTAACCAGCTGCACTGTGACCTCTGCATTAGCCGTCATGTGTCAGCCCTCAGTGATGCACTTCAGGACTTCACTGGTGTGACTCAAACAGGAGATTGGCTACAGCACACATTCTTTAAGATAACAACAAGGAACAACATACCTGATGCCAGGATCGTTCAAAGCAGGAGGGGAGATGTGCTATGGTTGCCCATAGAAATAGAATTACATTATATTATTCATATAATTCTATTTCTATGTCGTTGCCTTACAAACCCGGCAAAACACTATTTGGTTGTAATAGCTGTCCCTCACACTAAGCTACTACATTTAGCCATCTCGAGCTGCGGTACGTCGAACAAGACAACAGAGTATAAATATTATTAACACAGACATATCAGATCTCAATACATTTCTCCACATGGTTTTGTTGTCACCCGTCAGAGAAAAAAGCTTTCAACATGCAATTTACGCCTGGGGGTAAGTTATGTGTAGGTAGCTTAGTGGTTAAGAGCGTTATACCAGTAACTGAAAGGTTGCAGGTTCTAATCCCCGAGCCGACTAGGTGAAAAATCTGTCGATGTGCTCTTGAGCAAGGCACTTAACCCTAATTGCTCCTGTAAGTCGCTCTGGATAAGAGCGTCTACTAAAATGTAATGTGTGCCCCCTCTCTTCCTATTACTAAAGCACTGGTGCGAATGTATGAAACACTCGCAGTGAAAACACATCACAAATGTCTGGATTTTTCCTTTTGAAGGATTGATAACTGAATCAGGTTCCTTTTAGTTCAAGGAGAGATAACCCACTGGGCAGAGTAGAATGAATAAATGAGGAAGAGGGAAAAAATAAACCGTTATTTTACGTGGCTCAGAGATAGCTAAATTGTTGATGGTGTTTGATTTATATTTCCCATATTCACCCCTCCCTTCTTTGAATAGCTAAATTGTTCATGGTGTTTGCTTTATGTTTCCCATATTCACTCCAATTAGTATGATATGTTACGTTTCGTATGGTATGTATTAATTTGTGGATGTCCATCATCCATTTCGTATGATATGTTACGAATTCCAATTCCAATTTTATGTTACGAATTGCAATTTGTACAATATGTTATGAATTTTCAAAACGTATGATATGTTACGAATTCCCATTTGTTGGTGCTAACGTTAGCTAGGTGACTAGGCGGTTAACACTAAAGTTAGCTAGGTGACTAATGTTAGCTAGGCTAGGGGTTAGGGTTAAGATTAGTAATTAGGTTAAAGGGTTAGGTTAGGGTTAGAATAAGAGTTAGCTAACATGCTAAGTAGTTGCAAAGTAGCAACAAAAATTGTAAGTAGTTGCTAATTAGCTAAAATGCTAAAGTTGTCCATGATGAGATTCGTACACGCAACCTTTGGGTTGCTAGACGTTCGTGTTATACATTAAACATCCTTTTTGCATGAAATAACCTTTGTCTTATGTAACCACACCAAATGTAATATATCATTCTAATTATGTTTTGTCTAGTCTATGAGACACGGCTGAATGATGGATAGAAGTCACACAGTTCTGGCATCAAAAAGATCTGGCATCTATTTCAAGCTTTGGAAATGGGTTTAGTTCTTATCTCCATCAGCGCGGTAATTTGTACCTTGCGCCTGGCTTTGTTTCTGAGTTGGGTCACGTGGTCGTGGTGTGTGTGTGTGTGTGTGAGAGAGTGAAAGAGAGTGTGTGTCTTGACAGCACCTCCAACCCCTGTGTTTTTTTAATAACACAGACTCCATTCAACAATTAATCCAATTAAGAGTGTTCCAGATTATTTTGTGAACATGCGTTTAGCCCCTTTTGAAGAGGGCGTCTTAACGGCAGTGCTATGAGAGACCCCTGAGATCCTAACAGGAAACTAGAGACAAAGGGCAACTGTTCCTGGCCTCACGGGCCACAGGCTAGTCAGGGAAATTATTCCCGCTAAGTTGAGATAACATTGTTGTAACGTTCTCTATCACAGCAGTAGTGATGTTCGAGTCCAAAGACCCTTATAACACACATACACATAGCACAAAAGGCATGAAACAAAACCCAGTTTCCCAGCTATACTACCGTGTAACTACCGGCAAACATGCTGTCTGAATCTGGGTCAATTACAGACAAATGCAGAGAAGAGAGCGAGAGGGTCAAATAGAAAAGAGAGAGGTAAGCACATTGTTTGAGAGGCTGGCGGCGGGTGAAACAAGGCATACTTGAAATAACACATAACCCCCCCCCCCTTTGCCCTCAGAACAGCCCAATTGGTCGGGGCATGTCCTCTACAAGGTGTCAAGCATTCCACAGGGATGTTGGCCAATGTAGACTCCAATGCTTCCCACAGTTGTGTCAAGTTGGCTGGATGTCCTTTGGGTGGTGGACCATTCTACACAGGGGAAACTTTTGAGCGTGAAAAACCCAGCAGCATTGCAGATCTTGACAAACCGGTGCGCCTGGCACCTACTTCCATACCCCGTTCAAAGGCACTTAAATTTCGTCTTGCCCATTCACCCTCTGAATGGCACACATACACAATCCATGTCTCAATTGTCTCAAGGATTAAAAATACTTATTTAACCTGTCTCCTCCCCTTCATCTACACTGATTGAAGTGGATTTAACAGGTGACATAAATAAGGGATCATAGCTTTCACCTGGATTCAACTGGTCAATCTGTGTCATGGAAAGAACAGGTGTTCTTAATGTTTTGTATACTCAGTTTATAATTAGTGTGTGTCAGTGAGTGCAGGGGTTGAAATTCACTGCTATTCTCTATTCCTCTTGCACAGGTCTGGAGGAGGGGTCAGAGGAGTCTCAAAGTGGAGCGGCTTAATCGCTTCCATCCGTCTGGGTGGTGGTGGTGGATTAGGACTCTTGGCACTCCCCGCCCCCCGGTACCCCCGACACCAGTGCAGCGCTCTAATCAAACCCCTGGGCAGGCGCTGTCCGTCCATCCGTGTCACATGCCAGCACGGCTGGTTGCAGAGAGAAGAGGGTTAAAGCCAAGGACTCTTTGTTTGGTTTTCTAGGGAGACCTTTTTCTATCGTACTTTCTCAAGCCACTGTTTGAGTATTTATCGCCGGAAAGCAGGGCTGATCCTCACATGGCACCGGATAGATTTATGATAGATTTGGTGAAAAGATGGCAACCTTGGTTTGTCCTTTGAAGCTAGCCCACAGTACAGTCATGGTTTTGCACATGCTCTGTTAAACACGCACATGGCCAATGCCAATCAAGAGTGCTTGGGTAGTCTAGGCAAACAGATGAGATGTAGACACTCAAACCTCCATTGTGCTTGTGCACACATGTAAGGCCACAGATCCACAGACACCCATTTACAGAGGCAGCCACTAACAAGTGTTATTGTTCAAAAGCCCTCAGATGTTAGACGGACTAGCAGCACTGCTGTCGAAGGTCACCTTGGCGCGGTGCCTTTCTATGTTCTAATAGTGGTCCGTCCACTCGGTGGAATGGCATGCATGGCTGTTGTCACAGGGGGAGGAGGGAGGGAGGGAGGTTGGTGGGACAGCTGCAGCCACCTCTGATAGACAGCATTGATAGGGCAAATCTCCTTCCCGGACCTGCCTGCATTTCATCAGTCAGCGGGAGGAACCACCAAACGTCAGCACAACGACCTAGTGTCCTAAACCATGGGTCACTCTGACAGACTGGGGACAAACTACTAGAAACACTTACAACTTTCAGTCGCCCGTCTGAAAAATCTACGAAAATCCTGCAAATGCTACAACTGTAGCATTTGTAAACAGGGTGGGGGCAAGAGGGGACCAATAGCAGATAAGAAAGAGAGAGAGAGAGAGTGTGTGTTGTTTGTGTGTGTGTGTGTGTGTGTGTGTGTGTGTTGTTTGTGTGTGTGTGTGTGTGTTGTGTGTGTGTGTGTGTGTGTGTGTGTGTGTGTGTGTGTGTGTGTGTGTATGTGTGTGTGTGTGTGTGAGGCAGAGGAGGAAGGAGAGTGTTTGTGAGTGATAAGACCTGCTGGTGAGGGAGAGGAAGAGAGCCTCCTCATTGATTACGTTCTTCCAAGGAGAAGGATTGATCCCGTAGTGAATTCTCCTGTGAGATCTACATACAGACCGCTCTACACAGATGAGAAAAACACACCATACTGCTACACATATAGGTCAAAAAGGAAATAGAACGGGCGATAGTATTGGTCGTAGTGGCGTCTCAGTTTATTAATATTTAGGAGGCATTTTTTAAAGTACTGCGAGACAAACGTAATACGAGCTCCCTTTGAAAGTGTTCCCCATTATCCAACTCTTGAATTAAACCTCAGAACTGACATCTGGTGCATTGGTGCTGGAGATAAATAAATCTCCATTGTGCATGCAAAAAAACCTGCACACGTGCTCAGGGGCTCCCTTGTAGAGTGTGGCCTCTGCCAGATTGACTTGAACAAGATGAATTGTTCCCGGTGGGCCATTTATTTTGGTTGCGCTGCCCTCCCCTTCCTTCATTGTTGCTTCTAACAATCTACCTTCTGAGAGCAGCTCACTGAGAGGCATTCCTCTACTGAATTGCACTAAGAGCCAGGCCAGTGGGTTTGGAGCGTGCTGTAGGTAGGATGGCCACAACTGGCTGAGATCTCAGCAATACCAGCCAGTAGTCATTTTAGGGGAACCTTTGTAAGCGTAACAACAACAGAAACACCACAACAAAAGATGTGTGTGTAGGTGGATATTGCAAAAAATTATACATGACATAAACTGAGGTGAATAGAAACAGAGAGAGAGACAGAAACAGGCCCAATCACATTGAGTCTGAGTGGTGTCGTAAAGGTCCAGTTGTCGGCTCCATTTGTTATTTTTTTCCAGTCGGGTTGAGTGAGTGAGAGGAGCTGGCCTCCACAGCCTGCGGTCCCATCATGCAGCTGACTGCTCTTAAATCTCACTCCCTGCCAGGTGACACAACAGCCCCTGTCTCCTCATTCATACTGTTGTAGACACTTACTGTTTCCGGGTCCGGATTTGTAATACGTATGATATGTTACAAATTCAAATATGTTGTAGCTAACGCTAGCTAGGTGGCTAACATGAGCTAGGCTAGGGGTTAGGGGTTAAGGTTAGGAGTTAAGGTTAGGGTAAGGGTTAGCTTACATGCTAAGTAGTTGCAAAGTAGCTCAAAAGTGGTAAGTAGTTATAAAGTTGCTAATTAGCTAAAATGCTATATTTGTCCGTGATGTGATTCAAACACACATCCTTTGGGATGCTAGACGTTTGCGTTATATGCCCACCTACCTATCCTACCCGACCAACCTCCCTCCTTTCGTTTTTAGCTTAACTAACCTTCTGTCTTACATAAGCATACCAAACGTAACATATCATACTAATTTGACTGTCACAGATTTACATTTACTATGCTACGTCTTTGAGGCCAGGCTGCTCTCTCAGACAATCCTATTTGTTCACAGCGCACAACCGGGCTGTTTCCATCGCCTTTGTACACTCTTAGAAAGAAAGGTGTTATCTGGGACTTTAAAGGGTTTTTTGGCTGTCACCATAGGAGAAAAGGGTTCTACCTGAAACCAAAAAGGGCTTCTGCTATGGGGACAGCCGAAGAACCCTTTTGGAACCTTTTTTTCTAAGTGTGCAGTGCTCTTTGTAGGCTCACCGTTACAAAAGCCTTTGTTTGCCTGCCACTGCTATCATGCAGCGAGACGGAGACGCACCAAGGACACACTTGAGCTCCATGGAGGCCGGCTTTGGGAAAGTCACCTTCTGCAGCAGAGCGGCCAGCGAGCAAACGGAAGAAAAGCTAACCGAAGAGCTAGTGTAGCATAGCGTAGTGTTAGCACTAGCTGGCCCAGTTGTAGGGGGGGGTTATCGTCACTCTGCAGGCTGCAGGGGCAGCTGTCGAGGGCAAAGCTGTCCAGGCTAATAATAACCCATTGCGCTGAGTGACTGCACCCCACAGGAACTCCCGGGTCAAGGGTGACCCTCCAGGATTAGGCCAGGTTGGGGATTAGGGAGAGCTATTTACCCCTTCCCAGGAACAACTCCGTTCCACAGGTGGAAGAGGGCCAGAGAGCAGAAATGCCGCACTCACCACAAAAAGGGCATACCAATGGTGGGCTGTAGTAAGACTTGAGGGACGGTTACATTAGAACCCAATAGGAAGGCTTCACTGGTATTGCATAAGTGAGAAGTGGCAGATCCTTTCCACGGATCTACTGAATGTGTGTACACATAAATCTGAAATATTGAAGTCTGTCAAACCAGATCAGTGCTGTAATTTTCAGTGTTGTTTTTCTTACACACACCCACCCACACACACAGCTGTGCAATGCTAACATCAGAGGAAACCTTCAACGGCACAAATAGGATCAGCAACTTCATACCTTGGATTTGGGACTTGGGCTATTTCAGCAAAGCCAGAGAATCTCCTTAATCTTCTTTACACACATCTGGGGTATCAGGAAAACCTGAAGTAACGGCCAAATACAGAGATATTGCAAAACGTTTGAATAACGTGTAGATCAATATTATCCTCCAGAACACCCGACGGGCAGTTATTTCTCAATAGGCAGTGAATCAAACAAACCCTCTAAAATATAAATATGAAAAATACAAATCACTTTACAGCAACCAGATTCTATCAGTTGTAGAGGACAAAGCCGTGTAGTTTTAAACGATTTTCCAAGTTGTGGGAAACAAACTGTAAGGCTTTCTATGTTTTCGTAGTGGCACACAGGGTGGCAAAATGAGAAATAGCTCATTACACTTGGAGAGGGAAGTTAGGCTATGATCAGCAGCAGTGTTCTCCGAAATGAATGTTTCTCTTTAAAGGTGTTTTCTGGCCCATTTCATTTAGAGGAACACACAAAAAAACATTCAACTCATTTCATTTCACGCTGGGCCTTCCTCGGCAGTGAGCCGGTCTGAGGCAAATCAGACGCAGTCTAGTGTGATGCTTCAGATGAGGCCAAATAACGCCTTGTTTGCTTTATTTTCACACTTCCCTTGCATGGATGTGGAAGGACAATACACTGCCTGGGTCTGATGCTAGGGTTTATGTGTGTGTGTGTCTCCCTTTCCGATCAGCCCTGCTGGAGGCCAATGTCAATTTCCGCTTATGCCCTCTCACCTACCTAAATGACCATTGGTCCAGAGTAATCGACACACAATACAGACTCTATTTTACGCAGATTAGTTCCTTTGATGTGACCTAATCGAGCTCAAACCAGACCCTTGGTGTGCTGAAGAGAAGTGGAGTCATACTCTCAGTGGTTGTCTGTCTGCCTGTCTCTCAATGGTTGTCTATCTGTCTGTCTGTCTCTCAGTGGTTGTCTATCTGTCTGTCTCTCAGTGGATGTCTATCTGTCTGTCTCTCAGTGGTTGTCTGTCTGTCTCTCAGTGGTTGTCTGTCTGTCTCTCAGTGGTTGTCTGTCTGTCTGTCTCTCAGTGGTTGTCTGTCTGTCTCTCAGTGGTTGTCTGTCTGTCTCTCAGTAGTTGTCTGTCTGTCTGTCTCTCAGTGGTTGTCTGTCTGTCTCTCAGTGGTTGTCTGTCTGTCTCTCAGTGGTTGTCTGTCTGTCTCTCAGTGGTTGTCTGTCTCTCCCTCAGTGGCTGCCTGTCTGTCTGTCTATCTCTCAGTGGTTGTCTGTCTGTCTCTCAGTGGTTGTCTGTCTGTCTCTCAGTAGTTGTCTGTCTGTCTGTCTCTCAGTAGTTGTCTGTCTGTCTGTCTCTCAGTGGTTGTATGTCTGTCTCTCAGTGGTTGTCTGTCTGTCTCTCAGTGGCTGTCTGTCTGTCTCTCAGTGGCTGTCTGTCTGTCTCTCAGTGGCTGTCTGTCTCTCAGTGGTTGTCTGTCTGACTGTCTGTGGTCTCTCAGTGGTTGAAACTGGACAGTGGGAAGTCATGGATAGACTTCAATAGATCATAGCACTGAGCTGAAGGGTACATAGTGCATTGATCCAGTCATGGAGAGGAGGGAATGGAGCTGGAAAATGATATTTCTATGCCTACGATAATAGAGAGCAACATACAGTATAAAGCATCCAAACCTATGAGCAATAGGAAGTTGTAGCACTGAGCTGCAGGAATTGATTCAGCCATGGAGTAGTGGAGAGAATGTTCTGTTATGGGGAGGGATATTTTAAAGCATAAAATAATAGAGACATACAGTACTGTATAAGCATCAACAACATATACACATTTGGCAGACACATACAAAGCATCTAAACATATGAGTAATACAAAGTTATGAAGTTGCCTCTTGACGAAAACCTACTTTCTCTGTGCAGCTGTAAAGATGCTTTTGTAGGAGATGTTCGTTTCAATGAGAGCTGGGCAAATGTCCTTGTGAGTGTCAGAAATCAATTAGAGTGTCTTTCTCCGCTGGGTCGCCGTGATGTGAGCAGCAGTCGGACTAATTCAGCCATTGTTGCCTGGGAGATGCTCTTATTGTGTCTTTAAGCTCTGAGTGAGAATCTAATTAACTACTGTATTCTAGCCTAAGAGGACTGAGGAGACACAATGTTGGTGAGAGGGTTGGTGTGAGAGGGTTGGTGTGAGAGGGTTGGTGTGAGAGGGTTGGTGTGAGAGGGATGGTGTGAGGATTGGTGTGAGAAGGTTGGTGAGAGAAGGTTGGTGAGAGAGGGTTGGTGAGAGAGTATTGGTGAGAGAGGGTTGGTGTGAGGGTTGGTGAGAGAAGGTTGGTGAGAGAAGGTTGGTGAGAGAAGGTTGGTGAGAGAGAGTAGGTGTGAGAGGGTTAGTGAGAAAGAATTGGTGAGAGAGGGTTGGTGAGAGAGGGTTGGTGAGAGAGGGTTGGTGTGAGAAGGTTGGTGTGAGAGGGTTGGTGTGAGAGGGTTGGTGTCAGAAGTGTTATTGTATCTTAGAGGGACTTGTGTTGCTTCCCTACCAGGTCACTGGGGTGTGTGCTCGAGGTAAACAACACGCACACGTTCGCACGCACGCACACACACACACTGTGTGTTTGGCATACGGTTCAAAGGCAAGAGAGCAGGTTACCGGGAGCTCTGTGGCAACGAGTAAGCAGCATGCTGGAATGCTGCTGGCCCTCATTCCACCGGGCATTTCCCAGCATGCTCGGGCACGCTCCAGCCCAGGAGCAGCAGTAGTGGAAGACAGTCTTGCCTACTACACAATAATACTGTTATTACCAGTACATTACCTGTTGCTATGATATATGGCAGGGATATTTAAATCTTACCCTACGAGGTCCGGACTACTGCAGGTTTTCTGTTCTACCTGATAATTAATTGCACCAACCTGGTGTGCCAGGTCTAAATCCCTGATTAGAGGGAAGAATTAAAATTAAATAAAATGCAGTGGAACTGGCTTCGAGGTCTCGATTTGAATTTCAAGGATATATGGTCATCATTTGATCAAAACTAATTTTAAATTGAGAATTATCTCATAGGGTCCAGCTGCAAAATGAATATTTTGAGCACAACAGCATTTGGGTTTCATCCCGCTTTGATCTATGGTGCTTAAATAAATTCAGTAGTTCTAAAACTGCGACTGCCTCCTGCCTACTCCTCGCTACACCTGGGACAAATAGAAATGTAGAAAAAATTGGAAGATGGACCTGACAATATTGCTTTTAATGAGAGAGAGTGAGCGTCCTTTAGTCAACCTCGTTGACAAGAGAAGTGTGTGACGTGTAGTGGTAGAAATATACATGACCAAATCACACACAGTTGAAAAATAATTATAACTTGCAGTTAGGAATTTAATGGGTCACAAAGGTAGTGTAGAGAGGGGTTGGCTCAAGTTGGGGTGAGTTGTGGAGAGGGGAAAAACGGTTGGGGTGAGTTGTGGAGGGGGGGGGAAACGGTTGGGGGTGAGTTAGTGATGTTGGGTGGTTGAAGGGTTGGGGGTGAGTTAGGGATGTTGGGTGGTTGAAGGGTTGGGGGTGAGTTAGTGATTTTGGGTGGTTGAAGGGTTGGGGGTGAGTTAGTGATTTGGGGTGATTGAAGGGTGAGTTACTGATGTTGAAGGGTTGGGGGTGAGTTAATGATGTTGGGTGGTTGAAGGGTTCAGGGTGAGTTAATGATGTTGGGTGGTTGAACGGCTGAGGGTGAGTTAATGATGTTGGCTGAGTTCATGATGTTGGGTGGTTGAAGGGTTGAGGGGGAGTTAATAATGTTGGGTGGTTGAAGGGTTGAGGGTGAGTTAATGATGTTGGGTGGTTGCAACTGTGTCCCTCCACTCAGTTGAGCATGCAGGACTCGTAGGTGGGCACCATGTATTTAATGTTGATGAAGGCGTCCTCGCCCCCGTAGCGCTCAAACACCTCCAGGGTCTCCTGGATCAGGTCTCCGATGTTCTCCCTCTTCTGCTGGCTGTAGTCAATGCCATCCCCCGAGTTCACTGTGGACCGGACAGGGAGATTAAGTTTATTTTATTTCATGTACACAGCTAGAAGCTGAATTGCAGTATACAAATACAAATCCTAGCTAGGTAGCCACTCCTCTCCTCCCCTAGGTGTTAGGACTGAGGGGAAGGGGATGTTAAACATTGACATCTCTGAGAGACAGTGATACAGAAATAGATTCCACCAGGCCACGCTAAATCTGATGCCGCGGTTAATGTGATGTTTCTGACATTTCAAATACAGTGCTGCCCACTGAATTGCATTTGCATATCTCTCTCTCTCTCTCTCTCTCTCTCTCTCTCTCTCTCTCTCTCTCTCTCTCTCTCTCTCTCTCTCTCTCTCTCTCTCTCTCTCTCTCTCTCTCTCTCTCTCTCTCTCTCTCTCTCTCTCCTCTCTCTCTCTCTCTCTCTCTCTCTCTCTCTCTCTCTCTCTCTCTCTCTCTCTCTCTCTCTCTCTCTCTCTCTCTCTCTCTCTCTCTCTCTCTCAAATTATGTGGAATGCCCTGATGTGAAATTAAGGATTTACAAAAATTGAATTAGCAAAAAAGACATTTAGATACTTGTTCTTTAACACACACAAGATGCACACATGCACAGGCTTGTACACACACACATATGCACACACATACACAGTATGCAAGCATCCCTCTCTGTCTTGGCAGAAGAGAGAGTTTCAGTATTTGCTGTAGTGAGGAGTGATTTGTAATTCAGGACATGCAAATAGAGATATTGTGGGAACACATTGACCTCACACTAGAGACCGAAAGAGATAGGCACTCCACCTGAGAGGAGTGTGTGAGAGAAAGAGAAAGAGAGAGAAAGAAAGAGAGAGAGAGGAATCCTACCTGCCAATTATTCCTCCCACTTCAAGGGGGACCCCTCGCGCCCCACACTCACAAGTACAATTAGGACTGAAGAGAAGCTCTGAAAAGCCTTCTCTCACTGCCTCTCTCAATTTTTCTTTCTCCCTCCTCCTCTTCCTCCTCCAGCCTCCCTTTTTTTCACCCTCTCTGCTAGCTGCTCATTAAAACACAAAGGGGACTAGTCACATAAAAAGGAGCCTGTTAAGCAATAACTGTCTCGCACATTCAGAACTCCCTAGACTGCTGGGCTTATAGGACTCTGCGTTCTGTGTGTTTCTCTAAAGGTTTGGGCTCATTCCTCTGTGTGTTTCCCTAAAAGTTTGGGCTCATTCCTCTGTGTGTTTCTGTAAAGGTTTGGGTTCATTCCTCTGTGTGTTTCTCTAAAGGTTTGGGCTCATTCCTCTGTGTGTTTCTCTAAAGGTTTGGGCTCATTCCTCTGTGTGTTTCCCTAAAGGTTTGGGCTCATTCCTCTGTGTGTTTCTCTAAAGGTTTGGGCTCATTCCTCTGTGTGTTTCTCTAAAGGTTTGGGCTCATTCCTCTGTGTGTTTCTCTAAAGGTTTGGGCTCATTCCTCTGTGTGTTTCCCTAAAGGTTTGGGCTCATTCCTCTGTGTGTTCCTCTAAAGGTTTGGGCTCATTCCTCTGTGTGTTTCTCTAAAGGTTTGGGCTCATTCCTCTGTTTGTTTCTCTAATGGTTTGGGCTCATTCCTCTGTGTGTTTCTCTAAAGGTTTGGGCTCATTCCTCTGTTTGTTCCTGTAAAGGTTTGGGCTCATTCCTCTGTGTGTTTCTCTAAAGGTTTGGGCTCATTCCTCTGTGTGTTTCTCTAAAGGTTTGGGCTCATTCCTCTGTTTGTTTCTCTAATGGTTTGGGCTCATTCCTCTGTGTGTTCCTCTAAAGTCGGACCGCAGAGTGAAGGTAAAGCAGCCAACAAGTGCTCAGCATATGTGGGAGAAGCATTCCAGGTGAAGCTGGATGAGAAAATGCCACGAGTGTGCAAAGCTGTCATCAAGGCAAAGGGTGGCTGATGCAGCACTCCATCACTCTCCTTCTTGGTAAAATAGCCCTTACACAGCCTGGAGGTGTGTTGGGTCATTGTCCTGTTGAAAAACAAATGATAGTCCCACTACCCCCAAACCAGATGGGATGGCGTATCGCTGCAGAATGCTGTGGTAGCCATGCTGGTTAAGTGTGCCTTGAATTCTAAATAAATCACAGACAGTGTCACCAGCAAAGCACCCCCACACCATAACACCTCCTCCTCCATGCTTTACGGTGGGAAATACACATGCGGATCACAGAGACACGGCGGTTGGAACCAAAAATCTCAAATTTGGACTCCAGACCAAAGGACACATTTCCACCGGTCTAATGTCCATTGCTCGTGTTTCTTGGCCCAAGCAAGTCTCTTCTTCTTATTGGTGTCCTTTAGTAGTGGTTTATTTGCAGCAATTCGACCATGAAGGCATGATTCACACAGTCTCCTCTGAACAGTTGATGTTGAGATGTATGTTACTTGAACTCTGTGAAGCATTTATTTGGGCTGCAATTTCTGAGGCTGGTAACTCTAATGAACTTATCCTCTGCAGCAGAGGTAACTTTGGGTCTTCCATTCCTATGGCGGTCCTCATGAGAGCCAGTTTCATCATAGCGCTTGATAGTTCTTGAAATGTTCCGTATTGACTGACCTTCATGTCTTAAAGTAATGATGGACTGTCGTTTCTCTTTGCTTATTTGAGCTGTTCTTGCCATAATATGGACTTGGTCTTTTACCAAATAGGGCTATCTTCTGTTTACCCCCCACACACCTTGTCACAACACAACTGATTGGCTCAAACGCATTAAGAAGGAAAGAAATTCCACAAATTAACTTTTAAGAAGGCACATCTATTAATTGAAATACATTCCAGGTAACTACCTCATGAAGCTGGTTGAGAGAATGCCAAGAGTGTGCAAAGCTGTCATCGAGGCAAAGGGTGGCTATTTGAAGAATCTCAAATATAAAATATATTTTGATTTGTTTAACACTTTTTAGGTTACTACATGATTCCATATGTCTTATTTCATAGTTTTGATGTCTTCACTATTAATCTACAATGTAGACAATAGTAAAAATAAAGAAATACCCTTGAATGAGCAGGTGTCCTAAAACATTTGACCGGTAGTGTAAGTATTCAGACCCTTTATTCAGTACTGTCACGCCCTGACCTATAGAACTCTAGTTAGTTTGGTCAAGGTGTGAATTTCATGTGTGTGTTGATTCTGTTTGTATTTCTATGTTTGGCCGGGTGTGGTTCCCAATCAGAGGCAGCTGTCGCTCGTTGTCTCTGATTGGGGATCATACTTAGGCAGCCAGTTTTCCTGCCTGTGTTGTGGGATCTTGTTTTGTGCTCGGTGAGTTTGGCTTGTGTGTATTGCCTTCCGACGTCATGTTTAGTTTATTGTTTTGTCGAGTGTTAAGTTTATTAAGTTTAAATAAACATGTATGCATATCACGCTGCGCCTTGGTCCGACCTGTCCTTCAACAAGCGTGACAGAAGATCCCACCACCAATGGACCAAGCAGCGTGCCCAGGAGGAGCAGAGAGTATGGACTTGGAGGGAAATAAGAGAGGATCTGGCCAAGCAGATGGAGGCCCTGAAAGGGATCAAGGTGGAGAAGGAGAGACAGCCCCAATATTTTTTTTGGGGGGGCTAAAAGGGTGGTCGGGGAGCGACAGAGAGGAGCCCCGACCACTGCACTCGTGGGGGCTCAAAGAGGAGTCCTCACTGGAGGAGGACGGGGCGCGGAGTGTAAAGGACGGAGACAGTCGTAGACCTCCAGCGCCGGTTCCCAGTCCGGTACGCCCCGTACCTGCTCCCCGCACCAAGACAGTGGTGCGTGTTCCCAGTCCGGTCCGGCCCGTGCCTGCTCCTCGCACCAAACCAGTGGTGCGTGTCGCCAGCCCGGTACGCCCCGTACCTGCTCCCCGCACCAAGCCAGTGGTGCATGTTACCAGTCCGGCCCGGCACGTTCCTGCTCCTCGCACCAGACCAGTGGTGCGTGTTTCCAGTCCGGCACGGCCGTGCCCGTTCCACCGGTGCCTGGTCCACTCCGGAGCCAGAGCAGTCCGCTCCACCGGTGCCCAGTCCAGCTCCGGTCAACGGTTCCACCCATGGAGCCAGAGCAGTCCGCTCCACCGGTGCCAAGTCCAGCTCCGGTCAACGGTTCCACTCCGGAGCCAGAGCAGTCCACTCCACCGGTGCCTGATCCAGCTCCGGTCGGTTGCTCCACTCCGGAGCCGGAGCGGTCCGCTCCACCGGTGCCCAGTCCAGCTCCGGTCAGCAGCTCCACTCCGGAGCCAGAGTAGTCCGCTCCACCGGGATCCGGTGCAGCTCCGGTCAGCGGCTCCACTCCGGGTCCAGACGTTAGCCCCTCTCTAGGTTCGGAGTCTCCCACACCAGGGTCCAGACAGGGATCGGTGCATTGTGAGAGGACTGAGAGGGGAAGCTCCGCGTTGAGGTCCAGACCGGTCCAGGGGTGCAACGCGGAGTCAGTAAGGGAGGAGACGGCAAGCCCGGAGCCGGAGCCGCCACCGAGGCTGGAAGCCCACCCGGACCCTCCCCTGTTAAGTCAGGTTTGTGCGGCCGGAGTCCGCACCTTTGGGGGGGTCATGCCCCCCTGACCTATAGAACTCTAGTTAGTTTGGTCAGGGTGTGAATATCATGTGTGTGTTGATTCTGTTTGTATTTCTGTTTGGCCGGGTGTGTTTCCCAATCAGAGGCAGCTGTCACTCGTTGTCTCTGATTGGGGTTCATACTTAGGCAGCCAGTTTTCCTGCCTGTGTTGTGGGATCTTGTTTTGTGCTCGGTGAGTTTGGTTTGTGTGTATAGCCTTCTGATGTCACGTTTCGTTTAGTCGAGTGTTAAGTTTAAATAAACATGTATGTGTGGTGTATTAACATTATGACTGTTTCATGAAGAAATGGAATGTTGTTTATGTTAGTATCAAAAGGGAATGTTTTAGGTGTAACGCCACATACAACCGACAGGAAGTGTGTTGTAGACAGGGGAGACTGGTGATTGGCCAGAAGAGGGAGCATCATTGTTTATAAATAGGGGGGAAAACGAAGGAGAGGGCAGAGCGAGCAGCCATTCTGAGGCGTCGCTCTCCGGGTGTCATGTCACCTGTCACTTATGCTGTAACCTCGTGATTTTAATAAAAGCCTCTAACACGATGCAGCATAAACGGACTCTTTGTTGACAGCAATAATGGCCACCATTCACCCGATACGACATATGCATATCACGCTGCGCCTTGGTCCGACCTGTCCTTCAACGAGCGTGACAAGTACTTTGTTGAAGCACCTTTGGCAGCAATTACAGCCTTGAGTCTTCTTGGGTATGCACTGTAGTTGCCGAAATGCCACGTGCGTCCACTTATATCAGTGCATTCATAACAACCTAGCCATTACAAAACTTATATTCAATCAAATAAGCCTCACGTAGCAAATTAGCAATTAAATTTTTTGTTGACCAACACTTTCATTGACTTCCATACAAAAATTCCTCACTTCATTTTCATGGACAGAATTTGGGCAGAGTAAAACCTCTCGCTTCAACTTGTCCTCTGTTTTCAGCTTTCCAAAGATGATGGAACAAAATGGCTGCCGTTCAATCCGAGTTCACCCATTCAGCTTGACAAAGATGGAACCAAATTGCTAGGGAGGAAATGTCTCTTGCCAATGTCCGGAGACGCTTTTGCAACTGACTGACAGCCAATAGTACTAAAGGCAGAGTGTGGAGGCAAAATATCACTCCATGTTCTCTCTGTGTGTGTGTGTGTGTGTGTGTGTGTGTGTGTGTGTGTGTGTCTGATACATAGGCTAACAGCCTATCCCCTCTTTCCATCTTTATAAAGTAATTCTAAGGGCTCAAGCTGGGCCGGAGGACCATAAAACCTTAATAGGATGCAAAACTGGATTACAGAAGTGGGAGTGAAGCACTGAGTGGCTCTGTAGTAAAATCTGGCCCCAAAGGCCATGAGACTGGTAAAGGAAGTAAATGGACATCCGATAGTGTGTTTCTGTTTGTTTGTGTGTGTGTAAGGACATTTCTGACAGTGATCAGAGCAAGAACACACTGCAAATTACAAACAGGGTAAGACGAACAGCCTTGGGCCCGCGTTAGTAACAATTTACAGTACATCTTCTCCAACAACCATATACACTCACTGACACACTCAGAGAAAATACACTACATTACCAAAGGTATGTGGACACCTGCTCGGCCATCATCTCATTCCAAAATCATGGGCATTAATATGGAGTTGGTCCCCCCTTTGCTGCTATAACAGCCTCCACTCTTCTGGGAAGGCTTTCCATTAGATGTTGGAAAATTGCTGCGGAGACTTGCTTCCATTCAGCCACAAGAGCATTAGTGAGGTCGGCCACTGATGTTGGGCGATTAGGCCTGGCTCGCAGTCGGCGTTCCAATTCATCCCAAAGGTGTTCGATGGGGTTGAGGTCAGGGCTCTGTGCAGGCCAATCAAGTTCTTCCACACCAATCTCAACAAACCATTTCTATATGGACCTCGCTTTGTGCACGGGGGGCATTGTCATGCAGAAACAGGAAAGGGCCTTCCCCAAACTGTTGCCACATTGTATGCTGTAGCGTTAAGATTTCCCTTCACTGTAACTAAGAGGCCTAGCCCAAACCATGAAAAAAAGCCCCAGACCATTATGCATTGGGGCAGGTAGTGTTCTCCTGGCATCCGTCAAACCCAGATTCATCTGTCGGAGTGCCAGATGGTGAAGAATGATTCTTCAGTCCAGAGAACGCGTTTCCACTGCTACAGAGTCCAATGGCGGTGAGCTTTCCACCACTCCAACCAACGCTTGGCATTGCGCATGGTGATCTTAGGCTGCTCGGCCATGGAAACCCATTTCATGAAGCTCCCGACAAACAGTTATTGTGCTGAACTTGCTTCCAGAGGCAGTTTGGAACTCGATAGTGAGTGTTGCAACCGAGGACGGGCGATTTTTATGCGCTACGCAATTCTGCACTCGGCGGTCTCATTCTGTGAGCTTGTGTGGCCTACCACCTCGTGGCTGAGCCGTTGTTGCTCCTATACGTTTGCACATCACAATAACACCACTTACAGTTGACCGGGGAAGCTCTAGCAGGGCAGACATTTGACGAACTGACTTGTTGGAAAGGTGGCATCCTATGATGGTGCTCTTCAGTAAGGCCATTATACTGCCAATGTTTGTCTATGGAGGTTGCATGGCTGTGTGCTCGATTTTATAGACCTGTCAGCAACCGGTGTGGCTGAAATAGCCAAATCCATTAATTTGAAGTGGTGTCCACATACTTTTGTATATATATATATATATTAGTGTATTTTAGATTTAATATGCCATTTAGCAGACGCTTTTATCCAAAGCGACTTACAGTCATGCGTGCATACATATTTTTTTTTTTTGTGTATATATACCTATATCTGTGGCTCTTGAACTCACAATTATGTATTTTCTTGAACACCGTCCACAATACAGGCTCTGTCCGCTACTTTTTTCATAGCAGTCAAAAAAATAAAAATAAACAGGCATTTGAGCAATCAAGAGACAAAAGCAAGACATATCCTGTAAAAGAGAAAGGCCAAGCCCATCAATGAACAATGAGAACAACATGCAGTGTGATCCATCTGGGGTGGGGCCTCAGTGCTGAGTGATCTATCTGAGGTGGGGCCTTAGTGCTGAGTGACTAGCTAAGTGTTTTGCTACTAAAGCAGAGGAAGGCTACGTTGTGGTGGTGTGTCGTAGTTAGCAAAAGAAGGCTATGTTGTGGTGGTGTGGCATAGTTAGCAGAGGAAGGCTATGTTGTGGTGGTGTGGTGTAGTTAGCAAAAAAGGCTATGTTGTGGTGGTGTGGCGTAGTTGGCAGAGGAAGGCTATATTGTGGTGGTGTGGTGTAGTTAGCAGAGGAACGCTATGTTGTGGTGGTGTGGCGTAGTTAGCAGAGGAAGGCTATGTTGTGGGGGTGTGGCGTAGTTAGCAGAGGAAGGCTATGTTTTGGTGGTGTGGTGTAGTTAGCAGAGGAAGGCTATGTTGTGGTGGTGTGGCGTAGTCAGCAGAGGAAGGCTATGTTTTGGTGGTGTGGTGTAGTTAGCAGAGGAAGGCTATGTTGTGGTGGTGTGGCATAGTTGGCATTGGAAGAATACGTTGTGGTGGTGTGGTGTAGTTAGCAGAGGAAGGCTACGTTGTGGTGGTGTGGTGTAGTTGGCAGAGGAAGGCTATGTTGTATGTTGTGGTGGTGTGGCATAGTTGGCATTGGAAGAGTACGTTGTAGTGGTGTGGCGTAGTTAGCAGAGGAAGGCTATGTTGTGGTGGTGTGGCGTAGTTAGCAGAGGAAGGCTATGTTGTGGTGGTGTGGTGTAGTTGGTAGAGGAAGGCTACATTGTGGTGGTGTGGCGTAGTTGGCAGAGGAAGGCTATGTTGTGGTGGTGTGGTGTAGTTAGCAGAGGAAGGCTACGTTGTGGTGTGGCGTAGTTAGCAGAGGAAGGCTATGTTGTGGTGGTGTGGCGTAGTTATCAGAGGAAGGCTATGTTGTGGTGGTGTGGCGTAGTTAGCAGAGGAAGGCTATGTTGTGGGGATGTGGCGTAGTTAGCAGAGGAAGGCTACGTTGTGGTGGTGTGGCGTAGTTAGCAGAGGAAGGCTATGTTGTGGTGGTGTGGTGTAGTAGGCAGAGGAAGGCTACGTTGTGGTGGTGTGGTGTAGTTAGCAGAGGAAGGCTATGTTGTGGTGGTGTGGCGTAGTTAGCAGAGGAAGGCTACGTTGTGGTGGTGTGGTGTAGTTAGCAGAGGAAGGCTACGTTGTGGTGGTGTGGCGTAGTTAGCAGTGTGGACCCACTATCTCCCTGTCTCTTTATCAGCAGCTGTTTAGCATGTGTGTGGGGGCCCCGGTGGGCCAGGGGCCAGGCCCTGAGCGGAACTCCCTATAAGTGGAGATATTTTCCAGCTGACATGGCAGAGGAAGGCTATGTTGTGGTGGTGTGGCATAGTTGGCATTGGAAGAATACGTTGTGGTGGTGTGCCGTAGTTAGCAGAGGAAGGCTATGTTGTGGTGGTGTGGCATAGTTGGCATTGGAAGAATACGTTGTGGTGGTGTGCCGTAGTTAGCAGAGGAAGGCTATGTTGTGGTGGTGTGGCGTAGTTATCAGAGGAAGGCTATGTTGTGGTGGTGTGGTGTTCCAGCTATCATACCCTCCCAAAATGCTAACCTCCCCTGTTACTGTAATGGTGAGAGGTTAGCATGTCTTGGGGGTATGATATTTGGGTGTTTGTAACTTTCTCACTCATCATTATTCACGATTCATTCAGGATTATCCGTAATCATGGTAGCATCCACATCAATGTAGAAGTGTTTAGAAACATTTTATATTCACAATAAAAGTGACTCCAAAATGACACAATACATTACATTATTTACCTGCAAATGCATCCAACCAATTTGTAGAGTCACAAGCTTGATGTAGTCATTGGGTGCTATGCAAATGGGACCACTACTTTAATACACATAAGTGAATTTGTCCCCATACTTTTGGTCCCCCTCAAATGGAGGGACTATGTACAAAGAGTGCTGTAATTTCTAAACGGTTAAAATTAAAGCTGACAGTCTGCACTTTAACCTCAGTCATCGTATCATTTAAAATCCAAAGTGCTGGAATACAGAGCCAAAACAACATAAAATGTGTCATTGTCCCAATACTTTTGGAGCTCACTGTATTTCACTTGCTTTGGCAATGTAAACATACATTTCCCATGCCGAGAGAGAGAGAGAGAGAGAGAGAGATGATTTTGACTCAATTTGGCATGAGGGTCTGCTATACAAATTGATGGAAAGTGGGGTTGGGGGAAAAACATACGACATTATAAAATCCATGTACACAAACAACAAGTGTGCGGTTAAAATTGGCAAAAAACACACACATTTCTTTCCACAGGGCCGTGGGGTGAGACAGGGATGCAGTTTAAGCCCCACCCTCTTCAACATATATATCAACGAATTGGCGAGGGCACTAGAACAGTCTGCAGCACCCGGCCTCACCCTACTAGAATCTGAAGTCAAATGTCTTCTGTTTGCTGACGATCTGGTGCTTCTGTCACCAACCAAGGAGGGCCTACAGCAGCACCTAGATCTTCTGCACAGATTCTGTCAGACCTGGGCCCTGACAGTAAATCTCAGTAAGACAAAAATAATGGTGTTCCAAAAAAGGTCCAGTTGCCAGGACCACAAATACAAATTCCATCTAGACACCGTTGCCCTAGAGCACACAAAAAACTATACATACCTCGGCCTAAACATCAGCGCCACAGGTAACTTCCACAAAGCTGTGAACGATCTGAGAGACAAGGCAAGAAGGGCCTTCTATGCCATCAAAAGGAACATAAAATTTGACATACCAATTAGGATCTGGCTAAAAATACTTGAATCAGTTATAGAACCCATTGCCCTTTATGGTTCTGAGGTCTGGGGTCCGCTCACCAACCAAGAATTCACAAAATGGGACAAACACCAAATTGAGACTCTGCATGCAGAATTCTGCAAAAACATCCTCCGTGTACAACGTAAAACACCAAATAATGCATGCAGAGCAGAATTAGGCCAATACCCGCTAATTATCAAAATCCAGAAAAGAGCCGTTAAATTCTATAACCACTTAAAAGGAAGCGATTCCCAAACCTTCCATAACAAAGCCATCACCTACAGAGAGATGAACTTGGAGAAGAGTCCCCTAAGTAAGCTTGTCCTGGGGCTCTGTTCACAAACATAAACAGACCCCACACAGCCCCAGGACAACAACAACAACAACACAACTAGACCCAACCAAATCATGAGAAAACAAAAAGAGAATTACTTGACACATTGGAAAGAACAAACAAAAAAACAGAGCAAACTAGAATGCTATTTGGCCCTAAACAGAGAGTACACAGTGGCAGAATACTTGACCACTGTGACTGACCCAAACTTAGGGAAAGCTTTGACTATGTACAGACTCAGTGAGCATAGCCTTGCTATTGAGAAAGGCCGCCGTAGGCAGACCTGGCTCTCAAGAGAAGACAGGCTATGTGCACACTGCCCACAAAATGAGGTGGAAACTGAGCTGCACTTCCTAACCTCCTGCCAAATGTATGACCATATTAGAGACACATATTTCCCTCAGATTACAGCGATCCACAAAGAATTCGAAAACAAACCCAATTTTGATAAACTCCCTTATCTACTGGGTGAAAAACCACAGTGTGCCATCACAGCTGCAAGATGTGTGACCTGTTGCCACAAGAAAAGGGCAACCAGTGAAGAACAAACACCATTGTAAATACAACCCATATTTATGTTTATTTATTTTCCCATTTGTACTTTAACTATTTGCACATTGTTACAACACTGTATATATACATAATATGACATTTGAAATGTCTTTATTCTTTTGAAACTTCTGAGTGTAATGTTTACTGTTAATATTTATTGTTTATTTCACTTTTGTTTACTATCTACTTCACTTGCTTTGGCAATGTTAACACACGTTTCCCATGCCAATAAAGCCCTTAAATTGAATTGAATTGAATTGAGAGAGAGAGAGCCTGCTGAATCCCATTTCTCCATTGTGGTTTGCTAAGAGACTGATGGCACAGCGGTGTCTCTCTCTCCCTTCCTCTCCCTCTCACAGGAACTCACACCCTGACGTGAGGCCCACTCCCGCTGTGCTGCTTCTCCACCTCAGCCTTTGTGTGTGATTGATCAATAACAGTACATACTCATTCCAGCCAAACACACCCAGACAGCCTCATAGGAGGGCTGAGGGGCTTTCACACACACACACACACACACACACACACACACACACACACACACACACACACACACACACACACACACACACACACACACACACACACACACACACACACACACACACACACACACACAGGAGGGGTGAAGTCATTTAGCCATGACCAGCAACACACCGAGAATAGCTTCAGAAAATAAATCAAATAGCCTACGCTTAAAACACAAGACATGTTTCTATGCTATGGAAAGAAATTATACGTTGCCAGATCTGTTTGTGATTTAGCCAAATCCTCTACATGACTACAGATCTGGCAACTAGGCTAGAGGTGACTAACGAGGTCTACATAAGGAAGATGTTTATTAGCAACTGTTGGCATGTTATCGCCGTGGGGATTCTCCTCCAACAGCATATCACCATGTGCTCATTTACATTTACATTTACATTTTAGTCATTTAGCAGACGCTCTTATCCAGAGCGACTTACAGGAGCAATTAGGGTTAAGTGCCTTGCTCAAGGGCACATTTACGTCATTTAGCAGACGCTCTTATCCAAAGCGACTCACCAATTGGTGCGTTCACCCTATAGCCAGTGGGATAACCACTTTACAATTTGGGGGTGGGGGGGGGGGGGGGGTAGAAGGATTACTTTATCCTATCCCAGGTATTCCTTAAAGAGGTGGGGTTTCAAATGCCTCCGGAAGGTGGTGAGTGACTCCGCTGTCCTGGCGTCGTGAGGGAGCTTGTTCCACCATTGGGGTGCCAGAGCAGCGAACAGTTTTGACTGGGCTGAGCGGGAACTATGCTTCCGCAGAGGAAGGGGAGCCAGCAGGCCAGAGGTGGATGAACGCAATGCCCTCGTTTGGGTGTAGGGACTGATCAGAGCCCGAAGGTACAGAGGTGCCGTTCCCCTCACTGCTCCATAGGCAAGCACCATGGTCTTGTAGCGGATGCGAGCTTCAACTGGAAGCCAGTGGAGTGTGCGGAGGAGGGGGGTGACGTGAGAGAACTTGGGAAGGTTGAACACCAGACGGGCTGCGGCATTCTGGATGAGTTGTAGGGGTTTAATGGCACAGGCAGGGAGGCCAGCCAACAGCGAGTTGCAGTAGTCCAGACGGGAGATGACAAGTACCTGGATTAGGACCTGTGCCGCTTCCTGTGTAAGGCAGGGTCGTACTCTCCGAATGTTGTAGAGCATGAACCTGCAGGAGCGGGTCACCGCCTTGATGTTGGCGGAGAACGACAGGGTGTTGTCCAGGGTCACGCCTAGGCTCTTCGCACTCTGGGAGGAGGACACAGCGGAGTTGTCAACCGTGATGGCGAGATCATGGAACGGGCAGTCCTTCCCGGGAGGAAGAGCAGCTCCGTCTTGCCAGGGTTCAGCTTGAGGTGGTGATCCGTCATCCATACTGATATGTCTGCCAGACATGCAGAGATGCGATTCGCCACCTGGTTATCAGAAGGGGGAAAGGAGAAGATTAGTTGTGTATCGTCAGCGTAGCAATGATAGGAGAGGCCATGTGAGGATATGACAGAGCCAAGTGACTTGGTGTATAGGGAGAAAAGGAGAGGGCCTAGAACTGAGCCCTGGGGGACACCAGTGGTGAGAGCACGTGGTGCGGAGACAGCTTCTCGCCACGCCACTTGGTAGGAGCGACCGGTCAGGTAGGACGCAATCCAGGAGTGAGCCGCGCCGGAGATGCCCAGCTCGGAGAGGGTGGAGAGGAGGATCTGATGGTTCACAGTATCAAAGGCAGCAGACAGGTCTAGAAGGACAAGAGCAGAGGAGAGAGAGTTAGCTTTAGCAGTGCGGAGAGCCTCCGTGACACAGAGAAGAGCAGTCTCAGTTGAATGACCAGTCCTGAAACCTGACTGGTTTGGATCAAGAAGGTCATTCTGAGAGAGATAGCAAGAGAGTTGGCTAAAGACGGCACGCTCAATAGTTTTGGAAAGAAAAGAAAGAAGGGATACTGGTCTGTAGTTGTTGACATCAGTGGGATCGAGTGTTGGTTTCTTGAGAAGGGGAGCAACTCTCGCTCTCTTGAAGACGGAAGGGACATGGCCAGCGGTCAAGGATGAGTTGATCAGCGAGGTGAGGTAGGGGAGAAGGTCACCGGAGATTTCTTTTTCAATTGGGCCTCAGCCAAGTGACATGACCAAAACCAACATGGCCTCATTTGTCACGGCAGTGAAGCAACGTTGGCGGACAGAGAGCTCATCTTCCCTGATGTATCTGTTTTCAAACCTGTTAATATCCCCATTATAATTTCTATTAGGGGCCTACAGATAATGGCTTTCCTCCACAGTCCCATCCCTTCCTAGGTTACGTCCCAAATGGCCTATGGGCCCTGGTCAAAAGTAGTGCACTATACAGGGAATAGGGTGGCATTTGGGACGCACTTCTAATGTCCTAATGTCCTAATGGCGTCCTATAATAGATGCAGGTGTAACGAGAGAATATATGGTTAATGCAGAGAGAGAGAGAGAATGGTATGAATATGGTTTAAACCTGTCGCAAGCTTCCCAGTCGAAACAGTTTGTGCATATATTATGACAACATTTTGTGTTTGTTTTGGTGTTAGGCATTTTTTGGGGGCGGTTTACAATAGCCACCATTGTAGAAATAATAGCCGATAGCCTAGACTGTAACTCCCACACGATTTTACCCAGTTTCGGTCAGATACCTTTTTCATAGCATTACCCATCCATCACCTTATAGCAAGGCTGTGGTTTCTGGTTGAAGAATAGTTGGGCTACTGACAATGTCTGAAAGATGGTTGTAACATTCCCCCGACTCTACTGATAGCTACGTTATTGAGGAAAAATGTACTTTCTATGCCTCTGATTTGTGGTTGTCCCACCCATCTATCTTAAGATGAATGCACTAACTGTAAGTCGCTCTGGATAAGAGCATCTGCTAAATGACTAAAATGTTAAATGCATTGAGTTTGGAGATGGCTCCCATTCTCACAGTCAGTAAGACTATGCACATGGACTCGCTCATGAATCTCACACTCGCTCAGAAAACATTTTGTCTGCTTCTCTTTTTCACTCTGTGCACTTCCAGCCAATGGTATCCTGGCATCTGTGGTGTTCGTTGTTGTATTCTGTAGAGAAGATAACTTTTTAAACGTCAGGGCTTTTGAATGTTAATAACATACGCCTATAGGCTTACACTGGATCAGTCTAGTGACATTTCAGTTTTGTCCAAGCAGCAGTAATATGAATATAGGCTTACCTAAAATAACATATACTATGACAATCATGTCTCACATCACAACCAAGGGAGACAATTATTATCCTGCTCACGCGAACAATTGGAAAAACACGGTGTATTTGATCTTTCAATAGAACAACAGTGAATGATTGAGATGCAGTCACACTCACATCGGCAACATGCATATGAGTTTGTGGCTGCTGTGAATGTCTGTGTCCCAAATAGCACAATATTCCCTATGTAGTACACTACCTATCGGGAATAAGGTGTATATCAGGTGCTATATAGGGAATATGATGCCATTGGGGATGCAGACATAAATGTCTCAGTCCATTAGTCACGTAGGGTGTAAACAATGCAACGAGATACTCTCCCTCTAGATTGGATTTCTCCTACTGCAATACACAAACATTCACACTTCTGCGTGGTGTGAAATTGCAACTTACCTTTTCCCATTTTCAATCTACACTGTGGTTGTATGAAGGGCTCAGCCATTTGAGGATGGTGGAATCAAATAAATATGTTCTTTTCTGATTTGTGTTGCATTAATGCAAGAGGAGTTCCACTTTGAAAGCTGCCTTTGTTATCACAGTGAATTATTATTTTTATTTTTATTTTTTCCCCCACAGTGAATTGTTATAAAGATTCTAGATAAAGACAGATAGTTTTCCGAGATACATTTGTAAGATACGGGTGGTGTATGAATGCCACAATGCCGATTAGCTTTGCATTACGCCTACTAACTAGACATGGAATGTACTCCTGTTCCTGTCACTCACTCACGACACACACTCTGTTTTCTCCGGGGGGCAGGGGCGGTGTGTTCAATAGGGCGATATGGGCGACGCACTGCCAAACGGGAAAAGGAAGGGATTTTTTTTCTAATCAATTATATCACGGCAACAGTAGTTATCAGTGTTGTAATCTAGACGTCTGATCTGCCACAGTGCCACTAAATGTCCAATCAGGCTAAAGTCGTGCTTCAAATGGCCCCCCCTTTTGGGGGCGATTTCAGTCAGGTTGAAAATCGCCCAGAAGTCTGTCATAGACTCCCATGTAAAATCTATTTTTTCAAATATCAGAGCTTTCAATACAATCTCTATGGGTTTCTGAGGGCTTGCACTTACGCGCTTTCGTCATACGTAACATATAACCATGAACGTAACTAAGAAAAGAGCGGGTAGCAGCGTCAATCAATTCACTACTTCTATCAAAATGGCTAGGCTTCAGTGCAACTCGATTGTGTCTTTGAAAGAAGTTCCTTTTTGTCGGCGAACAAATGAAGATAAATTGGCAACGAAACAATTAGGACCTCCCAGACCAAATTTAATAATTCAACAGGTTTCTACTAAAGGGGGGGAAGTCCTACACCCGAGGATTTTCCAAAAATTGGTACGAACGAAAAACCTGGCTAGCAGGCTGCGATGTAGCTAATGCAGTCTTCTGCTACCCCCCTGCTTACTCTTTCACCCTGAAGGCGGCACGGCAGACAGCACCGCTTGGACAGCGACTGGTGTGTAACGGACATGCACCATCTTTCAGGAAAGATTAAGAAACATGAGCTGTCAAAGACCCACATGGATAGCTGTTTGAGATTGTCTGCTTTGGGGAGAGTGAACATTCCCACTCAACTGGATGAGGGATACAGGCTAGCTGTCCGCCGCCACAACGATGAGGTTAGTGTTGATAATCACAAGTTTACTGGAGAACTGAAACTGACAAGGCTGACAAGATAGGACCCTTTTGTCCATTGTTATTGGATAGGAACAGAACTTATAACCAGCTCCTGACCTAAATAGATCTTAGCACAACATTTTACTCAACATATCATATTCCATATTCACTATAACAAATATATTTACTACGACATTAGCAAGAACCGCCACATCCTCAGCCGGCTAATCCAGTGTGTGAAGTTTTGCGGAGTGTTTGAGTTAGCTTTGCGAGGCAAAGATGAAACTGAGGGCTCCGCCAACCCTGGTAAGCCAACACTTTTGAGATCAGTCAATAAATGCTTCTGGTATTGACTTATATGCTGCCCCTGTCTTCATGTTGTTGCTGGACATATCTTTTTTAAAATGTGTGTAGGTCACCTAAATCATCAGAAAAATTGCCCCCCCTGAGAATTTTTTCAGGAGCCGCCACTGCCGGGGGGTGATAGGCAGAGTTGAGAGGCAGTAAAGCTTATACTGAACTCATACTGCGCACACAAAGGACATCTGTCTTCTCCTTCTCTCTCACAGACCTGTTCGTTTTTCTTTAAGAAGCCCTCTTGTTCTCCACTCATTACCTGTATTAACTGCACCTGTTTGAACTCGTTACCTGTATAAAAGTCACCTGTCCACACACTCAATCAAACAGACTCCAACTTCTCCACAATGGCTAAGACCAGAGAGCTGTGTAAGGACATCAGGGATAAAATTGTAGACCTGCACAAGGCTGGGATGGGCTACAGGGCAATAGGCAAGCAGCTTGGTGAGAAGGCAACAACTGTTGGCGCAATTATTAGAAAATGGAAGAAGTTCAAGATGACGGTCAATCACCCTCGGTCTGGGGCTCCATGCAAGATCTCACCTCGTGGGGCATCAATGATCATGAGGAAGGTGAGGGATCAGCCCAGAACTACACGGCAGGACCTGGTCAATGACCTGAAGAGAGCTGGGACCACAGTCTCAAAGAAAACCATTAGTAACACACTACGCCGTCATGGATTAATATCCTGCAGCGCACGCAAGGTCCCCCTGCTCAAGCCAGCGCATGTCCAGGCCCGTCTGAAGTTTGCCAATGACCATCTGGATGATCCAGAGGAGGAATGGGAGAAGGTCATGTGGTTTGATGAGACAAAAATATAGCTTTTTGGTCTAAACTCCACTCGCCGTGTTTGGAGTACAACCCCAAGAACACCATCCCAACCGTGAAGCATGAAGGTGGAAACATCATTCTTTGGGGATGCTTTTCTGCAAAGGGGACAGGATGACTGCACCGTATTGAGGGGAGGATGGATGGGGCCATGCACACAGCCAGGGCAACTAAGGAGTGGCTCCGTAAGAAGCATCTCAAGTTCCTGGAGTGGCCTAGCCAGTCTCCAGACCTGAACCCAATAGAACATCTTTGGAGGGAGTTGAAAGTCCGTATTGCCCAGCGACAGCCCCAAAACCTGAAGGATCTGGAGAAGGTCTGTATGGAGGAGTGGGCCAAAATCCCTGCTGCAGTGTGTGCAAACCTGGTCAAGACCTACAGGAAACGTATGATCTCTGTAATTGCAAACAAAGGTTTCTGTACCAAATATTAAGTTCTGCTTTTCTGATGTATCAAATACTTATGTCATGCAATAAAATGCAAATGAATTACTTAAAGATCATACAATGTGATTTTCTGGATTTTTGTTTTAGATTCCATCTCTCACAGTTGAAGTGTACCTATGATAAAAATTACAGACCTCTACATGCTTTGTAAGTAGGGAAACCTGCAAAATCGGCAGTGTATCAAATACTTGTTCTCCCCACTGTATACACAGTATATACAAAAGTATGTGGACACCCCTTCAAATTAGTGGATTCGGCTATTTCAGCCACACCCGTTGCTGACAGGTGTATAAAATTGAGCACCAAGCCATGCAATCTCCATATACAAACATTGGCAGTAGAATGGCCTTACTGAAGAGCTCAGTCACTTTCAATGTGGCACCGTCATAGGATGCCACCTTTCCAACGAGTCAGTTTGTAAAATTTCTGCCCTGCTAGAGCTGCCACGGTCAACTGTAAGTGCTGTTATTGTGAAGTGGAAATGTCTAGGAGCAACAACGGCTCAGCCGTGAAGTGGTAGGCCATACAAGCTCACAGAACGGGACCGCCGAGTGCTGAAACGCGTTGTGCTGAAACGTGTTCTCTGGAGTGATGAATCACGGTTCACCATCTGGCAGTCCGACGGACAAATCTGGGTTTGACGGATGCCAGCAGAACGCTACCTGCCCGAATGCATAGTGACAATAGTAAAGTTTGGTGGAGGAGGAATAATGGTCTGGGGCTGTTTTTCATGGTTCAGGCTAGGCCCCTTAGTTCCAGTGAAGGGAAATCTTAACGCTACAGCATACAATGACATTCTAGACGATTCTGTGCTTCCAACTTTGTGACAACAGTTTGGGGAAGGCCCTTTCTTGTTTCAGCATGACAATGCCCCAGTGCACAAAGCGAGCTCCATACAGAAATGGTTTGTCGAGATCGGTGTGGAAGAACTTGACTGGCCTGCACAGAGCCCTGACCTCAACCCCATCAAACACCTTTGGGATGAATTGGAGCGCCGGCTGCGAGCCAGGCCTAATCGCCCAACATCAGTGCCCGACCTCACTAATGCTCTTGTGGCTGAATGGAAGCAAGTCCCCGCAGCAATGTTCCAATATCTAGTGGAAAGCCTTCCCAGAGGAGTGGAGGCTGTTATAGCAGCAAAGGGGGGACCAACTTCATATTAATGTCCATATTTTTGGAATGAGATGTTCGACGAGCAGGTGTCCACATACTTTTGGTCATGTAGCATATGTATTTATATATACAGACTAACAGTCAAAGGTTTGGACACACCTACTCATTCAAGGGTTTTCCTTTATTTTTACATTGTAGAATAATAGTGAAGACATCAAACTATGAAATAACACATATGGAATCGTGTAGTAACCAAAAAAGTGTTAAACAAATTTTAGATTCTTCAAATAACCACCCTTTGCCTTGATGACAGCTTTGCACACTCTTGGCATTCTCTCAACCAGCTTCACCTGGAATGCTTTTCCAACAGTCTTGAAGGAGTTCCCACATATGCTGAGCACTTGTTGGCTGCTTTTCCTTCACTCTGCGGTCCAACTCATCCCAAACCATCGCTATTTGGTTGAAGTCGGGGGATTGTGGAAGCCAGGTCATCTGATGCAGCACTCCATCACTCTCCTTCTTGGTAAAATAGCCCTTACACAGTGTGGAGGTGTGTTGGGTCATTGTCCTGTTGAAAAACAAATGATAGTCCCACTAAGCCCAAACCAGATGGGATGGCGTATCACTGCAGAAAGTGTGCCTTGAATTCTAAATAAATCACAGACAGTGTCAACAGCAAAGCACCTCCACACCATAACACCTCCTCCTCCATTCTTTACGGTGGGAAATACACAAGCGGAGATCATCCGTTCACCCACACCGTGTCTCACAAAGACACGCCGGTTGGAACCAAAGATCTCCAATTTGGACTCCAGACCAAAGGACACATTTCCACCGGTCTAATGTCCATTGCTCGTGTTTCTTGGCCCAAGCAAGTTTCCTCTTCTTATTGGTGCTCTTTAGTAGTCGTTTCTTTGCAGCAATTCGACCATGAAGGCCTGAGTCACACAGTCCCCTCTGAACAGTTGATGTTGAGATGTGTCTGTTACTTGAACTCTGTGAAGCATTTATTTGGGCTGCAATTTCTGAGGCTGGTAAGTCTAATGAACTTATCCTCTGCAGCAGAGGTAACTCTGTGTCTTCCATTCCTGTGGCGTTCCTCATGAGAGCCAGTTTCATCATAGCGCTTGATGTTTTTTGCGACTGCACTTGAAGAAACGTTCAAAGTTCTTAAAATGTTCCGTATTGACTGACCTTCATGTCTTAAAGTAATGATGGACTGTCGTTTCTCTTTGCTTATTTGAGCTGTTCTTGCCATAATATGGACTTGGTCTTTTACCAAATAGGGCTATATCCCCCCTCACCTTGTCACAACACAACTGATTGGCTCAAACGCATTAAGAAGGAAAGAAATTCCACAAATTCACTTTTAACAAGGCACACCTGTTAATTGAAATGCATTCCAGGTGACTATCTCATGAAGCTGGTTGAGAGAATGCCAAGAGTGTGCAAAGCTGTCATCAAGGCAAAGGGTGGCTATTTGAAGAATCTCAAATATAAAATATATTTCGATTTGTTGAACACTTTGTTAGTTACTACATGATTCCATATCTGTTATTTCATAGTTTTGATGTCTTCACTAATTTAGAAAATAGTGAAAATAAAGAAAAACCCTTGAATGTTCTAAAACCTTTGATATATATATAATCTACACACCCAACTGTAGGCCTATTTCGTTACTGTACTGTTATTTTCTCAAGCATCTCTCTCAGTATGTTGCTGGTGTGTGTGCCTTGCATGCATATGTTTGTGTGTGTGTGTGTGCGTTGGTCCCCCATGTACATGTGTGTGTGCGCGTGCTACGCATCTGCGTTTGTGCCTGTGTGCTCACATGAACCTGTGTGTGTGTTTCAAAGTGCAGCTAGTCCTGGTTTGTTTTCATTCGTCAGTCCTGTGCTGTGTGTCCCTGGCAGGGATCGATCCTCTCCCATCTCGGTTCTAACCTTGAGGTTTGCTGGTGTAATGAGTCCACATCTGAGGGCATTGACTCAGACCTGACAGCACTGCCACTCTCCCGCCAGCTACCAGAGAGAGAGTGAGAGAGAGAGGGGGAGGAGAGTCAGAGAGAGGGAGGGGGAGGGGGAGGGGGAGGGGGAGAGTCCTAGAGAGAGAGATACAGAGAGAGAGAGAGAGAGAGAGAGAGAGAGGGGGGAGTCAGAGAGAGAGGGGGGGAGAGAGAGAGTCAGAGAGAGTGTGCCATCACAGCAGCAAGATGTGTGACCTGTTGCCACAAGAAAAGGGCAACCAGTGAAGAACAAACACCATTGTATATACAACCCATATTTATGTTTATTTATTTTTCCTTTTGTACTTTAACTATTTGCACATCATTATAACACTGTACATAGCCATAATATGACATTTGAAATGTGTCTATTCCTTTGAAACTTGTGATTGTAATGTTTACTGTTGTTTATTTTTACATTTTTATTTCACTTTTGTTTATTTATTTCACTTGTTTTGGCAATGTAAACATATGTTTCCCATACCAATAAAGCCCTTGAATTGAATTGAATTGAGAGAGGGGGGAAGGGTAGGGGAGAGAGTCAGAGAGAGAGAGAGACAGAGAGGGGGGAGTCAGAGAGAGAGATTGGAGAGAGGGGGGAGTCAGAGAGAGAGAGGGGGAGAGAGGGGGGAGTCATAGAGAGAGAGGGGGAGAGAGTCAGAGAGAGAGAGAGGGGGAGAGAGTCAGAGAGGGAGAGAGAGAGAGAGAGGGGAGTCAGAGAAAGAGAGGGGGAGAGAGGGGGAGAGAGGGGGGAGTCAGAGAGCGAGACAGAGAGTCAGAGAGAGTGAAAGGTGAGTGACAGACAGAGAGAAGAAAGAGACTGGTGCACTACTTCTAGTCATGTTCTAAATGTTACAGTCCCTCTGTATCTTGTTTTCTGCCTTTCACTCTCTTTTGTTCTTCTTGTCACGCATTCCTCTCCTCTCCCCTCAGAGTGCAGAAGCACTGAAGCCATTCATTTCTCTCTCTCCTCCCGTTCCCTTTCGGGATCGTCAATTTGTTAGCTTGCGGCGAGGGGAAAGACGTAATGAACTTTGCACTGGTACAGTTTTTATAGAAACGATAGCTTATAAATAGCTAAGCATTAATGTTTTCTGAGTGTGTGTATATATTTCTAGGGCCAAATGGCACCCTATTCCCTATATAGTGCGCTACTTATAGGGGCCCTGGTCAAAAGTAGTGCACTAAAAAGGGAATAGGGTGCCATTTTGGACGCATCTATTTACAGCATAAAAGAGGGTTTATTTAAGACTCAGCAGCTTTTGGCTAGCAGAGGCTCCTGGCTGCAGTAAGAGGCTGGGGGAGATGTATGACCTGCCCACTTGGACTGGCTACAATAAGGCCTCGTCTACAGTTTCCCTCGGCAGATGAAAGAGCTGCGCGGTGTGCAGGCGGCGACATGGAGCACTGAGGGACTATTTGTCACCACACCACACCCACAGTAGGAGTAGACCGGAACTTGGACTGAAATAGGTGCCGGTACTCATTTTAGGTGCAGGAACTCCTCAATACTTTTTCGCTGATATTCTATAGGAGGTGCAGGAACTCAAGGAGAAGAAAAGTTGAGGTGCCCGGTACTCAATTCCGGTGAGCTCCTGCCCAAGTCAAGAACTGGAGTAGACGCTTCTCGCTCAGCAGCCCCATCGCAGCTCCAAACGTATTAACGTGTTTTTTTCTCTCTCTCTCTCTCTCTCTGAGATGGTATACTATAGTATTCGTGACTGGTATCTCAGAGGGCATCCCTTGCTGTAGTGCCACACTGTTAATCCAGCCCATTTGAATGAAGGGGTACGTGTGTGTCTGTGTGGGTTTGCGTGTGTGTGCATGTGCACATACTGTACATCCGCACGCCCATACACACGCATTTGTGTGTATATGTGTGTGTGTGTGTTTGTATGATGGTTAATTGACGTGTGTTAGCACAGTAAATAACAATATAGTGTCCATACAACATGCCATGCATGCATATTGTACTGTCACGAGTGTCAGTGTAATGCGGTGGATCGAAGTCAGGCGCAGGACACAGAACTCTATGAAATGTACTTTACTGAATAAGTAAAGAAATCAAAACAAGAAACCTCCACACAGGGAGGAACAAACCCGCTCACCAACGACACACGAAACGAAAAACAAACACGCACAAAACACATTGGAAGCCACCGGGTTAAATAGGGAAGGAGTAATCACATAATGGGAAACAGGTGTGTAACAATCAGACAACAGGTAGAACATAGAATCATAGATCGGCAGTAGCTAGTATTCCGGTGACGACGAACGCCGAAGCCTGCCCGAGCAAGGAGGAGGGGCAGCCTCCCCCCCCCCGACGCGTGGCTCCAGCCGTGCGTCGACACTGGCCTCGGGGACGGCCAGGAGGACGCGGCGCGGGGCGAGTCGGATGACTGCGGTGGAAATCCCTCAACATGGAGGGATCGAGGATGTCCCTCCTAGGGACCCAGCACCGTTCCTCCGGACCGTACCCCTCCCACTCCACGAGATACTGCAGGCCTCCCACCCGACGCCTCGAATCCAAGATGGAACGGACCGAGTACGCCGGTGCCCCCTCGATGTCCAGTGGGGGCGGAGGAACCTCCCGTATCTCAGACTCCTGCAGTGGACCAGCTACCACCGGCCTGAGGTTAATACGATAATCAGGAGGAAGCTGTAACCTATAACATACCTCATTCAATCTCCTCAGGACTTTGAATGGCCCCACAAACCGCCGGCCCAGCTTCCGGCAGGGCAGGCGAAGGGGCAGGTTTCGGGTCGAGAGCCAAACCCGGTCCCCCGAGGCATACACCGGAGCCTCACTGCGGTGGCGGTCGGCGCTCGCCTTTTGCCAACCGATGGCCCGTCGCAGGCGCACATGGGCAGCGTTCCAGGTCTCCTGCGAGCGCCGAAACCATTCATCCACCGCAGGTGCCTCGATCTGGCTCTGATGCCAAGGTGCCAGGACCGGCTGATAACCTAATACACACTGGAATGGAGAAAGGTTAGTGGAGGAGTGGCGGAGTGAGTTTTGGGCCATTTCTGCCCAGGGGAGGAAAACTGACCACTCCCTCCGCCGGTCCTGGCAATATGACCTCAGAAACCTACCCACCTCCTGATTGACTCTCTCCACCTGCCTGTTGCTTTCGGGGTGAAACCCTGAGGTCAGGCTGACCGAGACTCCCAGACGTTCCATGAACGCCCTCCAGACTCTCGAGGTGAACTGGGAACCCCGATCAGACACTATATTCTCAGGTACCCCATAGTGCCGGAAGACGTGTGTAAATAGGGCCTCAGCAGTCTGTAGGGCCGTAGGGAGACCGGGCAGAGGAATGAGGCAGCAGGACTTAGAAAACCGATCCACAACGACCAGAATCATGGTGTTCCCTTGTGAGGGGGGAAGATCCGTCACGAAGTCCACCGATAGGTGGGACCACGGTCGTTGTGGAATGGGTAGGGGTTGCAATTTCCCTCTGGGCAGGTGTCTAGGAACCTTACACTGGGCGCACATCGAGCAGGAGGAAACATAAAACCTCACATCCTTAGCTAAGGTGGGCCACCAGTACTTCCCACTAAGACAATGCACTGTCCGACCGATACCAGGATGACCAGAGGAGGGTGACGTGTGAGCCCAATAGATCAAACGATCGCGGACCTCCAGCGGGACGTACACACGACCCTCTGGACACTGGGGAGGAGTGGGTTCGTTACGCAATGCCCGCTTGATGTCCGCGTCCACCTCCCACACCACCGGTGCCAACAGACACGACGCCGGAAGTATGGGAGTGGGCTCCACGGAACTCTCCTCCGTGTGATACAGTCGGGACAGAGCATCTGCCTTAGCGTTCTGGGAACCTGGCCTGTACGAAAGGGTGAAAACAAAATGGGCGAGAAACATGGACCACCTTGCCTGGCGAGGGTTTAATCTCCTCGCCGCCCGGATGTACTCCAGATTGCGGTGGTCAGTCAAAATGAGGGCGGACACGCTTTCGTATTCCGAGGGCGCCGGGTGAATGGTTGCCAGGTAGAGCTCTACCTGGAGAAGGAAACCCTGACACCCGGCTGGTGTACCGTCATATGCCCTCGGGAGTGAGAGCCGAATCCCACTGGACCCAGGTGGCGAAGGGGTGGACAGTGGTATGGGTAGTTGAGTGGTTGGAGGAGGTGTAGGAAAGCCACCTCTCTCCCATCGGTCCATAGCATTCACCACCCTCTCTATAGCGGTGCCGAGAGCCTGGATCATGCTCTCCTGTCGTTGAACGCGTTCCTCCATCGGACTGACTGGCTGTACCTGCTGACTCCATCTTTGGTGCGTGTTTCTGTCACGAGTGTCAGTGTAATGCGGTGGATCGAAGTCAGACGCAGGACACAGAACTCTATGAAACGTACTTTACTGAATAAGTAAAGAAATCAATACAAGATACCTCCACACAGGGAGGAACAAACCCGCTCACCGACGACACACGAAACGAAAAACAAACACGCACAAAACACATTGGGAGCCACCAGGTTAAATAGGGAAGGAGTAATCACATAATGGGCAACAGGTGTGTAACAATCAGACAACAGGTAGAACATAGAAACATAGAACATAGATCGGCAGTAGCTAGTATTCCGGTGACGACGAACGCCGAAGCCTGCCCGAGCAAGGAGGAAGGGCAGCCTCGGCAGAATCCGTGACATGTTCGTATAATTTATGCACAAGTACACCACTGTGGAAGAGAATTCTCAATTTCCAGGCAGATGTCCTCCCATTTTTTATGTGAAATATTGATAGGCTTCACATGGGATGACTGATCTCATTGATGATGGTCACCTCGTTTGTGGCCCCAGTGAAGGACCTGGAGGGAGAAAGGGGCACACAGGAATCGAATGAGCTTTGATTCAATTAAGGGAGGTGTGCGTTTCAATTAAGGGAGGTGTGCGTTTCAATTAAGGGAGGTGTGCGTTTGCAGGTGCAGGTCTAACTGGAGGTATTCTAACTTCCATACTCTCCTTCTGCTGTGTCAATTCCTGAGGCTTTTGAACAGACTCTGCTTTGAGATTGTCCAATACAATATGCTATGAAAGTGAATGTCACAATAGGCTAAATGAAAACTGCAGCCACCGTAATTTTTGGAAGCATGATGCAACGATATCGTTGCTAGCATAAATGTATTGGACTGGTGGCCAACTGAAATAATGTAATTCACTTTAGCTAGATAGCCTCTTGTGACTGACTTAATGTTTGTGTCCAATCGAGTAGCTTGCTAGTTACATACAGTTGAAGTCGGAAGTTCACATACACCTTAGCCAAATACATTTAAACTCAGTCTTTCACAATTCCTGACATTTAATCCTAGTAAAAATTCCCTGTCTTAGGTCAGTTAGGATCGCCACTTTATTTTAAGAATGTGTAATGTCAGAATAATAGTAGAGAGTGATTTATTTCAGCTTTTATTTATTTCATCACATTCCCAGTGGGTCAGAAGATTACATACACTAAATTATTTTTTGGTAGCATTGCCTTTAAATTGTTTAGCTTGGGTCAAACGTTTCGGGTAGCCTTCCACAAGCTTCCCACAATAAGTTGGGTGAATTTTGGCCCATTCCTCCTGACAGAGCTGGTGTAACTGAGTCAGGTTTGTAGGCCTCCTTGCTCGCACACACTTTTTCAGTTCTGCCCACAAATGTTCTATAGGATTGAGGTCAGGGCTTTGTGATGGCCACTCCAATACCTTGACTTTGTTGTTCTTAAGCCATTTTGCCACAACTTTGGAAGTATGCTTGGGGTCATTGTCCATTTGGAAGACCCATTTGCAACCAAGCTTTAACTTCCTGACTGATGTCTTGAGATGTTGCTTCAACATATACACATAATTTTCCTTCCTCATGATGCCATCTATTTTGTGAAGTGCACCAGTCCCTCCTGCAGCAAAGCACCCCCACAGCATGATGCTGCCACCCCCATGCTTCATGGTTGGGATGATGTTCTTTGGCTTGCAGGTGACCCCCTTTTTCCTCCAAACATAACGATGGTCATTATGGCCAAACAGTTCTATTTTTGTTTCATCAGACCAGAGGATATTTCTCCAAAAAGTACGGTCTTTGTCCCCATGTGCAGTTGCAAACTGTAGTCTGGCTTTTTTATGGCGGTTTTGGAGCAGTGGGTTCTTCCTTGCTGAGCGGCCTTTCAGGTTATGTCGATATAGGACTCGTTTTACTGTGGATATAGATCATTTTGTACCTGTTTTCTCCAGCATCTTCACAAGGTCCTTTGCTGTTGTTCTGGGATTGATTTGCACTTTTCGCACCAAAGTACGTTCATCTCTAGGAGACAGAACGCATCTCCTTCCTGAGCGGTATGATGGCTGCGTGGTCCCATGGTGTTTATACTTGCGTACTATTGTTTGTACAGATGGACGTGGTACCTTCAAGTGTTTGGAAATTGCTCCCAAGGATGAACCAGACTTGTGGAGGTCTACACATTTTTGTGCTCGCATACTCCCTAAAGAACTTATCTTGAATCATTTGAAAAAAGCGGCAAGATCATAGCCAGAAACACTTCCTCAAAATAGTCAGAATTAATCTAAGATAAATCAAGAAATCTGTAGTTCATTTTGACGTTTTTGCCGAGGAGGTCTTAGTTGCACAGTTTTACATCTAGCTAAGATGTTTGATGCTGTACTTCTCAAGTGAAAACATTTACATAAAAATGAGTAGTGCACTGCAGACTGTGGCGCCTAGCTGCTGGCTCTCTCGTCTCTCTCGTTGAATGACAGCAAATACTCCATTGAAGAATCCCCATTGTTGACTAATCACCTACGAAGGGGTGTTGACTTCGGCTACCGAACTTCGACTTGCCTCAAGAAAAATTTTTGTGTGCGCGAACAGCCATGTTCATCACAACAATATCACAGTCAATCACTATATTCATCATCAGTCATTATATTAAAGAGAGATATACTGTAAGTGTCCAGGGGTGACAACAGTTTTAGCCAGTGTTCGGTGAGACATACACTGAGTATACCAAACATTAGGAACACCTTCCTAATACTGAGTTGCAAACCCCTTTTGCCCTCAGAACAGCCTCAATTCGTCGGGGCATGGACTCTACAAGGTGTCGAAAGCCTTCTACAGGGATACTGGCCCATGTTGTCTCCAATGCTTCCCACAGTTGTGTCAAGTTGGCTGGATGTCCTTTGGGTGGTGGACCATTCTTGATACACATGGTAAACTGTTGAACGTGAAAAACCCAGCAATGTTGCAGCTCTTGACACAAACCCGTGAGCACCTACTACCTACTATGGCACCTACTACCATACCCCGTTCAAAGGCACTTAAATATGTTATCTTGCCCATTTACCCTCTGAATGGCACTTATACACAATCCATGTCTCAATTGTTTCAAGGTTTAAAAATCCTTCTTTAACCTGTCTCCTCTCCTTCATCTACACTAATTGAAGTGGATTTAACAAGTGACACCAATAAGGGATCATAGCTTTCACCTGGTCAGTCTATGTCATGGAAAGAGTGTCCTTAATGTTTTGTACACTCAGTGTACATTTGACTGCAGCACCACCCTCACTCATTGACACCCCCACTACACATAACACCATAAAGACATCACAACACCATAGTGCCCTCAAAGCTCATCTCTAAGCTAAAGACCCTGGGACTAAACACCTCCCTCTGCAACAAACACCTCCCTCTGCAACTGGATCCTGGACTTCCTGACGGGCCTCCCCCAGGTGGTAAGGGTAGGTAACAACACATCCGCCACACTGATCCTCAACACGGGGGCACCTCAGGGGTGCGTGCTCAGTCCCCTCCTGTACTCCCTGTTCACTCATGACTGCATGGCCAGGCACGACTCCAACACCATCATTAAGTTTGCCGATGACACAACAGTGGTACGCCTGATCACCGACAACGATGAGACAGCCTATAGGGAGGAGGTCAGAGACCTGGCCGTGTGGTGCCAGGACAACAACCTCTCCCTCAACGTGATCAAGACAAAGGAGATGATTGTGGACTACAGGAAAAAGAAGAGGACCGAGCACGCCCCCATTCTCATCGACGGGGTTGTAGTGGAGCAGGTTGAGAGCTTCAAGTTCCTTGGTGTCCACATCACCAACAAACTAACATGGTCCAAGCACATCAAGACAGTCATGAAGAGGGCACGACAAAACCTAAGGAGACTGAAAAGATTTGGCATGGATCCTCAGATTCTCAAAAGGTTATACAGCTGCACCATCGAGAGCATCCTGACTGGTTGCATCACTGCCTGGTATGGCAACTGCTCGGCCTCCGACCGCAAGGCACTACAGAGGATAGTGCGTACGGCCTAGTACATCACTGGGGCCAAGCTTCCTGCCATCCAGGACCTCTATACCAGGCGGTGTCAGAGGAAGGCCCTAAAAATTGTCAAAGACTCCAGCCACCCTAGTCATACACTGTTCTCTCTGCTACCGCACGGCAAGCGGTACCGGAGCACCAAGTCTAGGTCCAAGAGGCTTCTAAACAGCTTCTACCCTCAAGCCATAAGACTCCTGAAGATCTAATCAGACTATTTGCATTTTTTTGGTATTCTTTCTTAAAACTGCATTGTTGGTTAAGGGCTTGTAAGTAAGCATTTCACTGTAAGGTCTACACCTGTTGTATTCGGCACATGTGACAAATAAAATTAGATTTGATTTTGATTTGATACGCCGTAAGAGAAATCACTATTCAACTGACATAATGGGAGCCGTGCTATAAAGACATCAAATTACCAGTTGTCATAAATAATAAATAAAAACAACTTTTATTCACACTGAACACCCCTCGCGGGCGGAGACCTTGATAGGTGCTGCTAATGGTGAAGGAATTAATATGCATGGCGAACAGCTTGGGCGAGTGTACCTTTGCACTCCGAACAGGTGTCTTGTATGTGGAGACCGTGGCGCCTTGCTCACAGACAACCAAATGTACACTTCTTAATGGGATAGCGAGCATATGTTGAAGTTGGAACAAGACAATCATAATGTTTGTTATTTGTTTGTAGTGCACGTTGAGCCACAGAATCCTTTGAATAATACATTAGGGAGCAGAAATTTGGTGGTATAACTGTCCACGCAGAGGAAGTATCTTCACTTTAATGCCAGTGAATCTTTCCTCTCCAAACATTGAGGTGGGCATTTATAGCTAACCTAGCCTAGGCTATATTTCTAGGACTCTATGCCCATTGGTAGGGCGGTCATGGATGGCAGCCTTACAGACTTGCAGGTCAAGCACCATTGACAATAGTGGGACAAGTGGAAGGAAAGATGGGGCTGAGGAGGGGGGTAAAAAGGAGAAATGCAGTCGGAGAGAGAGAGTTGGACAATAAAAGTAGGAATGGAATCAGTGGAATCGCTCTCGTAAAGCAACACATGTTGAGACAAAATGTGGGCTTCAGGTGGAGAGAGAGAGAGAAAGAAAGAGGGAGCAAGAGAAAGAGATAGAGAGACAGACAGACAGAGAGACAGACATAAAATGCAATGGCTGCATGGAAAACACCAGTCATTCTAACCAAAATTCTAGTCTGAGATAACAAAAATCCCATTAACAATCTACAGCACACCTCCAATTAGGCCTGAGTTTCAATGTGAACACTAAAAAAGGATTAGAGAGGCAAAGAGAAGCAAGCCTCACTGTGGTTTAATGCCTGCCACTCAAACACACAACACCTCAGAAGCTTTGCCTACTTTAGACCACCTAGCCTATTTGGTTGAAAGGTGGCTGGTTGTTGCTGTGTCATTGTTGGTGCTATTGGTCTGAGTTAGCGAGTCCAGACTGTTTCACCACAACAAGCTGGTGGCTTGGTGCACTGCAGTGTGGTGGCTGTACAGAAGTGTGGGCGGCATGCCCAGCTAATGAATTCCAGAATGGAACCACTTTAGCCTTCATAAAGGTGCTCGGCTCCCATCCATACAGAGAGGCACACGCGCTCCAGCCATTACATTAGCGTAATGAAGTGCCCAGAGATGAACAAGATGGCATCTACGCTGCCAATAACATCACTCTAACAGCCCTCTAAAACCTCCAAGTTCCACCCCTCGACCACCTCCCCATCCCCAGCCCCCTGTCGTTAGCATTCCAGCCCATTCCCCCGAGCACTTTTATTAGTCTGGCTTTTTATCTCTTTAATATGATTGGCTGAAGTGGACCTGGGGAGGCAGAGGCTTGTAAATCACTAGCTGGTCGTCAGCGTGATTAAAGAGCAACTGCCCCTAAAAACCAACTTCTCTTTTTGAAAACAGCCTACATGGCATATATGAGTCAGAAACATTTATTCTAGTGTCAAAATTGACTGCAAAGTGTAAATAGGATAATTTTGTTTATAAAGTCAGTCTCATCCAAAACGGAGATTTGTGAGATGATACTAGAAAAAATACAAAGCGGAAGTCGCGTCACAGGCTCTCTTTCCATTTCCCCTGGAAACTGGATGCATCAGCAAATAAGAGTGAAATATGGGCTACCATAAAGTTGGTGCACACTTCCAATGCATTTCAACAATATTGCCAGATGACCAGGAATGTATTACATCCGACACGTTCACTTCTGTGACTGGTGTTGGTGAGTAAGCTAAGCTAAGCTAAGCTGGTGTCTACTTTTGGTTATACAACATTATTTGATAATGCTAGCACGCCAGGCTAGCTAGCTATGATACCACAGATTAACAGGGAATGATACTGTAGCTAACTAAATAGATCAAGTTAATGTGTAATGTGATGTAGCATGTCAAAGGAATATGTGCATAGCTCACATTAGCTAGCTACCTTGATATCAACAGCTAACTGTAGCTCATAGGCATTTAGGGTCAATACAGACTATCCACACTAACTCTATGCCCATCCACAGGTCTCTACCCACTCAGACACACACCTTCACTGTGAATCTTACTCACACGCTGTCACAACATCCGCCGAGGCTGCCCCCCCTTCTGGTTCGGGCAGGCTTCGGCGTTCATCGTCCCCGGAGTACTAGCTACTGCCGATCCCATTCTCATCACTCCACTTGTCATGTCTTGTCAATCACACACACCTGGTGCTCATTCCCCTAATTAGTATGTGTATAAGTGTTCCCTCTGTTCCCCTTGTCTTTGTGAGTGATTGTTTGTAGTGAGAGCGTGTAGCTCGGTTGAGCTACTATTCACTGTGTTTATGCCAAGGTGGATGTTTTCCCTTGTAATAGTTTCGTTTGACGCTTTGGGCGTTTGATTTATATAGTCAGAATAAACTCTGGACTTTTGTATTTTACCTCCTGCGCCTGACTCCTTCATTCACACCTTGTCACACACACACACACACACACACCTTCACTCACACACTAATTACTGACGACACAAACTTGCACCCACACCCACCTACGCTGCTGCTAAACATATTATTGATTAGATTTATTGATTGCCATTACCATTAGTCTCTAGCTATTGATTATCCTACTGGTCACTATTACTCCTGTTTACATGTATATATTACCATTAGTATCTTACCATAAGTATTTATATATTCCTGCTACCAGTCACTTGTCAGCCCTGTTTACATGTATATCCACCTATCACACCTACACTGTCACTCTTGCACACTCACTCACACTAACACTTACATACACACACTCACCACCACACACACACACACCACTTATGCTGCTGCCATACTGTTTACTATTATTATTATTATTTATCCTGCTACCAGTCACTTTCTCCTAATCCCTGCCTACATGTACATATCTACCTCAATACTCCAGTATCCCTTCACATTGCACATTTCCTACTGGCACTGCCCGTGTAAATAGCTTCTCCTCTTATTTCTCATGTTTGTTTTTTCTTGTTTTATTTATTAGTTCTACTGTTTTGATATTGAATACTGCACTGTTGGGTAGGGCTTGCAAGTTAAGCATTTCACTGTACTTGGGCATGTGACAAATACAACTTGAAGCTTGAAACTACAGGGCATGCATTTGGATACTAGCTTGCTAGCTAGCTAATCATAGGATGCAGCCAGCTTGCTTTCAGTAAGGTTTCAAATCGACAACGCTAGCTAGCCAACTCATTTAAACTCGGACAAATATATTGATATTTAACCCGGATTTGCAAGTTAGGTAGCTAGTTAACTAGCTAGCGTTCGGGGGCTTCGTCTGCTAATCCAAAACAACATGCTTGTTCTCATAAAAGTGAATTGTGTATTTTCTTGGGCAAAAATAAATGAAGGATGGTACTTGTCTACCACAAATATAGCTATGTTTATTGAGTGATTATATTTTATTTCATTCATAGGCTACCTGTGTATTTGTTTCCGACCCCGCTGTTTTTGTTGTTCAGAAGCGTCATGGCCCGTCAGAACCCCCCTACCATATCAGGAGCTGTTACAGAAGGCTGAGGCAATGGCCAGACACCAGTCCCGCTTCAGAGTAATGGACACTTGAATCAGGTCGGTCACATTTGATCTGGTCAATGATCAAAGTTAGATCAACATTTTCCTGCTGGACCCATGGGTTGAGGCAAGCTCTGTCATATCCAGGATGGCGTGTCATGCACTCCATCCCTCCTTCCAGCTGACTGAACATGTCCATAACCTGTAATACAGTCGTGGTCAAAAGTTTTGAGAATGACACAAGTATTTGTCTTCACAAAGTTGGCTGCTTTAGTGTTATGAGATATTTTTGTCAGATGTTACTATGGTATACTGAAGTATAATTACAAGCATTCCATAAGTGTCAAAGGCTTTTATTGACAATTACATTAAGTTTATGCAAAGAGTCAATATTTGCAATGTTGACCCTTCTTTTTCAAGACCTCTGCAATCCGCCCTGGTATGCTGTCAATTGACTTCTGGGCCACATCCAGACTGATGGCAGCCCATTCTTGCATAATCAATGCTTGGAGTTTGTCAGAATTTGTGGGTTTTTGTTTGTCCACCCGCCTCTTGAGGATCGACCACAAGTTCTCAATGGGATTAAGGTCTGGGGAGTTTCCTGGCCATGGACCCAAAATGTCAATGTTTTGTTCCCCGAGCCACTTAGTTATCACTTTTGCCTTATGGCAAGGTGCTCCATCATGCTAGAAAAGGCATTGGTCGTCACCAAACTGTTCTTGGATGGTTGGGAGAAGTTGCTCTCGGAGGATGTGTTGGTACCAATCTTTATTCATGGCTGTGTTCTTAGGCAAAATTGTGAGTGAGCCCACTCCCTTGGCTGAGAAGCAACCCCACACATGAATGGTCTCAGGATGCTTTACTGTTGGCATGACACAGGACTGATGGTAGCGCTCACCTTGACTTCTCCAGACAAGGTGTTATCCAGATGCCCCAAACAATTGGAAAGGGGATTCATCAGAGAAAATGACTTTATCCCAGTCCACAGCAGTCCAATCCCTGTACCTTTTGCAGAATATCAGTCTGTCCCTGATGTTTTTTCTGGAGAGAAGTGGCTTCTTTGCTGCCCTTCTTGACACCAGGCCATCCTCCAAAAGTATTTGCCTCACTGTTCGTGCAGATGCACTCACACCTGCCTGCTGCCATTCCTGAGCAAGCTCTGCACTGGTGGTGCCCCGATCCCGCAGCTGAATCAACTTTAGGAGACGGTCCTGGCACTTGCTGGACTTTCTTGGGCGCCCTGACGCCTTCTTCACAACAATTGAACCTCTCTCCTTGAAGTTCTTGATGATCTGAAAAATGGTTGATTTAGGTGCAATCTTACTAGCAGCAATATCCTTGCCCTTTTTGTGCAAAGCAATGATGATGGCACGTGTTTCCTTGCAGGTAACCATAGTTAACAGAGGAAGAACAATGATTTCAAGCACCATCCTCCTTTTAAAGCTTCCAGTCTGTTATTCTAACTCAATCAGCATGACAGAGTGATCTCCAGCCTTGTCCTCGTCAACACTCTCACCTGTGTTAACAAGAGAATCACTGACATGATGGCAGCTGGTCCTTTTGTGGCAGGGCTGATATGCAGTGGAAATGTTTTTGGGGGATTAAGTTCATTTTCATGGCAAAGAGGGACTTTGCAATTAATCTGATCACTTTTCATGACATTCTGGAGTATATGCAAATTGCCATCATCAAAACTGAGGCAGCAGACTGTGTGAAAATTAGTATTTGTGTCATTCTCAAAACTTTTGACCACGACTGTACATTACATAGATGGAAGGGATTTCATCACCCACTGGAGACTTGAAGACAGAACCTCACCCAGACAACTGTGCATGTCAGTGTGTGGTTAGACAGCCAAATCCTTATGGCCAAATGGTCAAATAGCCAAATAGAATGCCATTCTAGTTCTGGGTAAACAGCTGAAGTTGTCCTCTACACACAACTTATTTTTATTTGCTAGGTAAGTGTAGGCATACTGTCTTTATAAGCACATCAATATGATATTTACAGCATAAAATGTTTTGTCTTTGTAACACGAACACGCCCAGCAATTCTTTCTTGATAAATGTGTCTACACTCAAGCTGGGCGATGTTTGTGCAATGTTCACATGTAGCCTACACCTTTAGGGATATTATCAGTTCTGGGATTCGTCCTCCGGGAAAGATCTAACAGCGGACATAAGGAGAGACGAGACAAGACAAAACTAGCTAACTAGACTACCCAGCAGCAGCTAGCCCCAAGCTATGCTAGCTAGCTGCTGTCAGCTTGGCTAAACACAAGGTCAGTGCAGGTTTTAGCCTACACATAGAACTGAATAAGCTGACCATCGAGATTGCGAGTCAGTCAGTCAGGAAGAAGTAATCAATTTCAAAACTTCTCTCCATAGCAAAGCTTAGCTTATCTTGCTGTACTCACTACTCAATACTGCCCTTGTTTGTTGTGATTGGATGGCAAAGACAAACCCAAGAAACACCCACATCAAACCACACCCCCAATACAACTCTTGTTTGACTTCAACTATGGCCACTAGCATTTTAAATAAAAATAAAATAAAAAAGATTGACTAGATGCACGTCTCCGCCCTAACAATGGGAGTTGTTGTCCCAAAGGTGGGAAGGCAGGCGACAAGCTTACGTCCAAAATAAGCCCATAGAAACGCATTGGCCTTATTTTGGAAAGATTTTATGGTTTACACACACCAAGTCCCTCCCCCTGCCTCTCACACCAACAAAGTTGAGATATCACATCTTCCTCTGACAAGCGGTTTCAACTCGCTATTTGCATTTGAGGTTTGGTCCAACAGAATCGGTCATATGGACACCAAAACACATTGAGACATTATTTTACTGTAATAGAGGAGAAGTTAACTTTTCTAACGATACCCTTTTTATGTATCAACTCCTCAAAGTGTGCACAGAGCAGACACTACTAAAACGAGAGTATCAATTAACATTGATTCTGGAAAATGAATGCTCAGTTTGTCGGGCGCGGCATTTGGTACCACGTACCGCTAGCAGCATTTTAGCCAAAGACTGTTATACTAACATTCTAGTTTGTGTTTCATAAATGTGCAATAAGCATAAAACAGAATTATATAAGGAATTGGCAACTCGTTCTCATTCTGAGAAATAAGGTAGGCCACTTGATTTCAACATCTGAACAAAGTGGATAGGCTACATTTTTTTACATTTTAGTCATTTAGCAGACGCTCTTATCCAGAGCGACTTACAGTTAGTGAGTGAATACATTTTTTATTTTTAAAAACGTTTTATACTGGCCCCCCGTGGGAATCGAACCCACAACCCTGGCGTTGCAAGCACCATGCTCTACTAACTGAGCTACACGGGACATGGCTAATATGCTTTTCAAACATTTGGAGACAGATGGGTGTGTTCATAATAATTCAACTGTTCAACCTTGTTAGCTAGCAAATAGATCAAAATCTTGGCTAAACTTGAAATATAAAGATTAGCTAGCTAATCACTAGCACGGGGGCTTGGGAGATTGTTGATGAGACCTGTGTTAAGCCTAATGCCTGCTACAAGAAGTTAGTCATTATTAATGAATGTGCATTATGCATGGTTCTAGTAAACATTTTAACAAAAACTGGCATTTTCATAGACAGACTTGAAAGCCAGATCAGTGATTATTGCAAAACAAAAAGCAGGTTAAAATAATTAAATTATTAGTGGGTCTTATGGTTGTGGAAGGCTTATATTTAACCTAGGTATAACTTCACAAGCCCTGAATTCATTAGATGATTGCTGACTGTTTGACATGCAGTGTATTTGACCTTTAATTGTACAACAACGCTTATTTAGAGACAACATTGTAAAAAATCGAGACATATATTGTGAATCGCCCATAAGTTTGAAAAAAATGTAGATATGATTTTTAGGCCATATCGCCCAGCCCAACCCACATGCTCACACCTCCATCCCTACTGCCTGCATTGTTGTTTGCCACATGGCCTTAAATTGTACCAATTTGTTTTTCCTCGGTCGCTAGCCTTTCTTAAAGAGCAATATAAAAAACGAGGCCAAATCAGGAAGTTCAGCCCCCCTTTAAAAGAATGTTGGCCTAACAATGGCAGCCGGACCAATGGGCCACGTCCCGCATTCCGAACAGCTCCCGGCGGCGCGGCTAGGCTAACAGCAGCTAGCCCACTCCATAGCAATAGCACTCTGGAAAAAGGGCCTCAATCGTTCCGAAGTTGCCTGAAGGCACAGATCTAGAATCAGCTCAACCCCAACCATAACCATTAGGTGGTCAAACACTAAACTAACCTTTAATCAGCAACCCCTATTGTGAGGAGCTAAAAGGGCCATAACAAGTGGACGTTAAGTTATGATTATTTTGTACCACTAGTCAGTGAAGGGCTCTTCTTTAGGAAGAAGGAGGAGGGTCTGTGGGACTTAACAGGCCAGTTTAACAGGGAGCGGCTCTCTCTCTTCAGCCAGGTTTATGAGCGCGGGAGAGTTTTAAATGGCAAGTGTTTAATTGTGTTATTTACATAAAGGCTGGAGGCAGGCAGAGGCAGGGAGGAGGGAGACTAGTCTTTGTTAATATCTCTCTTGGGTTAATTAGCCAAGCCCTGTCATTGGCTGAGAGGGGTACCTTGGAGCTGGTTACGTGTGTGTGAGTGTGAGTGTGTGTGTGTGCGGCCCAGCATGCTCTCAGCGTTGTCCGTTAATTATGGATTAGCAGCACAAAGAGACGATCGTCCACTCTGTTGTTGATGATTAAAGTGGGAATATTTTGTTTATTTTTCCCTGAGATAATTGTATTTGCTTGCCTGGGTATGCATCTTAACAGCAGGGAGAGCTGTGTCTGCAGGTTGCGGTTTTAAGGGGTGTGTTCTTGTTAGGTAAATGTAAATTAAATTAATAAATTAAATGTCACCGCAGGTTGGTGCTAGCAGACAACGACTGTGCTATTACGACCCCTACGATCTCTCTCACACAAATGCACTTATGCAGACTCTCAGATACACACACACACACACCCACACTCTCTTTCTTGACTCATTACCGGCTCCCGTCTGCTATACCTCTGCCAGGTAACTCTTTTCTGCTTCCAGTCTCTCTCGCTTTTCTCCCTCTCTCTCTTTCTCTCTCATCTCTCTACTCCACAGAGAGCTGAGGATGAGCGATGGGCGAACACACCAAACGGTGTGTGGAAAACAAACAGTAGACTTCCTCCTGCCCAGCCCACATGCCTGTGTGCCACTCATATATGTTTAGTTATTATTTAGTTATTGTTTAGTTATTATTTAGTTATTATCAGCCGGTGCCCTTATCCACCAGGGACGGTGGGGTAATACTGATGGTGTGTGTATGTTATTGCGTGTGTGTGTGTGTGTGTGTGTGTGTGTGTGTGTGTGTGTGGGGGGGGCAGCAGTACACAGCGGGCTGACGGCTAACTGAAAAACAACACACACACACACACACAATGCTTAGTGTGGCTGCTGAGGATGTGGCTGGTGGCTGGTGGCTGTCAGCGTTGCTTTCCTCATTAGTGGCCCTCTCTGCACATGGCGTCCC